>NW_027105398.1:470249-489132 GCF_000696795.3 Halyomorpha halys | reverse complement strand
TATATATTCATATTATGCTGTAATAAATTTCTATATGATGTTTATATATTCTTAGGGGGTACGGTTAAAAAAAAATGCATTGTCTGCTATCCTTTGACATTTAATCTACTAACTTAATTTATTTTAGTTTATTCTTTTCCAGAAAGGTCAATAAGAGAATGTGAGACGGCAAGGGATAGAGCAGAAAATATTTTGATTAACAGGTTTTTCGATGGACCGTAAACAAACTTACTCTTTACTTTACTACTACTCTTGCAAAATTAACATTAATTATTTGTTGAGTTCATTACTTTTGATAAGTTCATTTCTGTCCATACTGAAGAATATTATAAGTAGATAGAAAAAACCTATTTGCAAAATCACAAAATTATGTTAAACTAATATTACTTTCGATATATTATTGTGTGTTACAATAATTGACTTCTTTCTTATTTTTTTTTTTAGACGTTATGTGTAAATAAAACTTTACACATATCATTTATAATATCCTGCTATAAGTAAGAAGACGTAGATTACTATTTCTAAGACAGTACTCACAGCCAAGAGCCGGAACATGATGGACGCCAGACAGTGACTCCTCGAAGCCGAAGACCTCCCACTTCCAGGAGGTCCTACAAGAAGTGGGGAGATCCACCGATTGCGTAAGACGGTCCTGGAGAAAGTGCTATCTGCAGTTGGTGATTGCTGGAGAAATGTCCCTGCCTTCCTGCGATGCTAATCATAGGGTCCTGCGGGCATCGCCAAGATGTGCCGATGAAATTCCATCTGGAAACTTTCACACACATTCTACTATCTACAACACTAATCGATATACGAATAGTGATAGATTATGTTCTTTGAGAACAATATGATTTTTTTAGCAACATCAACATCAAGCAGATCAGCAAACTTCTAATACCGATCTTCTGGTCAATCATAAAATCTATTTAAGGACCTATTTCAATGACTTATACTAAACTAATTGTAGCATTATTTATTTTTGTCGTTGTGCCCCCAGTTTCACCCTCGTTAAATTTGCATTATACACGCTTGCTTAACACATTTCAGTACATGACCACTGTTTCATAGGCAGGATTCCATTTTACATTTTAACCTTTGAGGATCAGTTCTTGTGTGTATGGTGGGCGTCTGAGTAAAAACTTTTGAAGTACATTTTTGAATGTTCAGATTAATCATCCATTCATTGAAGTATTGTTCTAGTTCATTAAGGTGACATTGCAGTGTTTCTAGCTATTATTATGTCATCATGTTGAGAGAACACTGCTGTATCGTCAACGAACACTATGGATGTATGGTATTCTCTTATATTTAGATTATTTAACAGCATTGACTAATCTTAAATCTAAAAAGTAGGAATATAAAAAAAAATTATTGATTCTACACTAATAAATATTCATAATATTGATTTAATTATCATTAATTAACTCAAGCAGTTGGAATGAAGTTACTTTTTCGAATATTGAAATATTAATCCCAATTTCGATCTATTACAAAATCCCAACTATGAATAACCTGGACACGTTCGGTAACTGCCCAAAACTACTTTCGCTTCGAATTATTTAATTAAAAAATCTAGAGTTTGTTCTAAACAGTCACTGCCCCCGAAGCTTTCTAAACATTTTTTTCTAACTTTCAGAATTAATTAATCGAATTAGAAAAAAAAACCCAAATACAATAATTGTTGAAGCCACGTTTCATAACTTTTATGTTTATTTGACCAGAAAATCGATTTTTTTTTTCATTATTTGAAAGGTGGCAAAGGGTATAACATTTTTGTATTTTCGAGAAAAAAAAACCTAAATTCTTCATTTGTTTTCTTTATTTTTTTCTTTCAGACAGACTGATGATTGTCTTATTCATCTACAAATTATTACAAAATATTACTCATTCTGTCATCTCCTTCAATCAGACAGCCCTGACGAAGCCTTGCAAAGTCGTATTTAGAATTCTATCACACTTGGCTGTATCTATTAATAAATATTTTCTATTCCTCCTATATGTATCCTTTCCTAAACTATTATTACTATTTCTTTTATATACTTTATAAACAAAACAAAATTATTATTTCTTTTTTTTTTTTTACATATTTTCTCTGTATATTTATTTTAATATATTGTCAATTTCTACATTGTTTGTTGTTGTTTACAATTTTGTTTTTCATTTATCCTTGACGAAGCCCTGCAAAGTGTGGCGTGACAATAACTAGTTTTCTTTTACTATTTTGATACCTTTATTGACCACCACCCGGACTATCTTCCTACAATCTACAAATTATCACATTAGAAGTTATTTTAAGTTCTTTACAAATTAAAAGATAGAAGGTTCAACATAAGTCTATTATATAAATCTGGATCTTACCTTCCTACCTAAGTGTCCCGTTTACCCCTCTACCCTTTCCTACGCCTCTCATTTTCAGTTTAGGCCATCGGAAATTAGTAATACTCTGACTTTGACTGATCTGCTCTATATTCATTTTTAGTTGAAAAAACTAATCACTTTATATAAGCTGTTATCTAACATTTGATGGGGACGTTTTGGTTTCTTCCAAAAATTCGATACTTTGTCAAATTACCATAGTGAAACAGTCGTTCATTTACGCGGGATTATCATATCTGGCAATAGTTTTAAAAACCAACATTAATATTTTTTTGTTTATTCTACATTTGTTTGGAATCTTTAACCATTGGGATTATTATTATCATGGACTAAATCAGAAAGAACATTTTAAAATTATGAAATTTTTTATAGTTTTAAAGTGGAAGAAAATTAAGGCAGTATTTATTTAAATATTTTAAGAACTAAAATTAATTTTGCAATTGGTATTTTAAAAAAAAACATTATGAACATATTGGAATAAAATTAATTCATTTCATCATGTTTTGATTGTTGCTCGAGCCAAAATGTGGTTATCTCTTTTGGTTTATTTTTTTTTTTTTTTTTTTGTGTTATCTTTCTTTGCAACTCTTAATTTTTTACTTTGACTTACCTATATATGGAATGTAATAGTAAAGGTAAGTACTGCTATTGTGAAAAATTCCGCCTTTCATAGGGACTGGTAAAAATCTATACAAATGTATGGCTAAAAATGTATAAATAAACATGAAAAAGAAGAAAATCATATTAACAACTGGTGGAAATCAAACTAAACATACATTTTTACTAAAATCAAATTATAAAGAAAAGAAGTTGGCTGTTAAGCACCGTGTTGTATACGTGACTTCATTTGTACCTTAACAACATTCGAATATACATTCTTCGAGTAAATACATTCTACATTTACATTATATTATAAACATTATAAAATATCTATTATAAGATGTTGTTGGCCGTAACAATACGCATTCAATATTTCATTCCATCCAGCTTCATTAGTATAGTAATTTTCCCGGATTCGTGACACCTTCCAATGTGCCCGGTAGAAAAAAAAAATGAAAATGAAATAAATTCGCATATCCAACTTCACTGAGACTTATATAGACTAAATTAAAGATAAGCATCACTCAGAATAATTTAAAAATAATTTATTTATTTACGTACTCCAGATACTGAGAAATCTTAAACAGGTAAATATATATATATTGTCAATTTCTACATTGTTTGTTGTTCTTTACAATTTTGTTTTTCATTTATCCCTGACGAAGTCCTGCAAAGTGGGTCGAAACGTTGGTTAACAATGAATAGTTTTCTTCTATTTTGATACCTTTATTGACCACCACCCGGACTATCTTCCTCCAATCTACAAATTATTACATTAGAAGTAGTTAAATCTTATCAACCTTTACATATACTTAAAAGAAGGACAAAATAAATCAAATAATTATGATAAATACATCAAAATGTTACAATTTTTTTTTTTTTTGCCTGTTTAAGATTTCTCAGTAACTGGAGTACGTAAATAAATAAATTACTTCTAAATTATTCTGAGTGATGCTTATCTTTAATTTAATCTATATAAGTTCTCAGTGAAGTTGGATATGCGAATTTCTTTCATTTTCATTTTTTTTCCCTACCGGGCACATTGGAAGGTGTCACGAATCCAGGAAAATTACTTACTATACTAATGAAGCTGGATGGAATAAAATTTTGAAGGCGTATTGTTACGGCCAACAACATCTTATAATATATATCTTATAATATAATGTAAATGTAGAATGTATTTACTCGAAGAATGTATATTCGAATGTTGTTAAGGTACATATGAAGTCACGTATACAACACGGTGCTTAACAGCCAACTTCTTTTCTTTAGTAAAAATGTATGTTTAGTTTGATTTCCACCAGTTGTTAATATGATTTTCTTTCTTTTCATGTTCATTTTATACATTTGTATAGATTTATACCAGTCCCTATGAAAGTTGTGTGCTTTCACGATAGCAGTACTTACCCTTACTATACATTCCATATATAAGTAAGTTAAAGTAAAAAATTAAGAGTTACAAAGAAAGATAACAAAAAAAAAAAATAAACAATTACAACAAAAGAGAATACCACATTTTGGCTCAAGCAACAAGCAAAACATGAAGAAATGAATTAATTTTAGTTCTTAAGATATTTAAATAAATACTACCTTATTTGTTTTTTCCTCTTTAAAATAGTAACTTTCAAAATTTAAAAATTTTCTTTCTGATTTAGTCCATGATAAAAATAACCCAAATGGTTAAAGATTCCAAACCATTGTAGAATAAACAAAAAAATATTAATGTTGGTTTTTAAAACTATTGCCAGATATGATAATCCCGCGTAAATGAACGACTGTTTCACTATGGTACTTTGACAAATTATCGAATTTTTGGAAGAAACCAAAACGTCCCCATCAAATGTTAGATAACAGCTTATATAAAGTGATTAGTTTTTTTCAACTAAAAAAGAATATAGAGCAGATCAGTCAAAGTCAGAGTATTACTAATTTCCGATGGCCTAAACTGAAAATGAGAGGCGTAGGAAAGGGTAGAGTGGTAAACGGGACACTTAGATAGGAAGGTAAGATCTAGATTTATATAATAGCCTTATGTTGAACCTTCTCCTTTTTAATTTGTAAAGAACTTTAAATGATTATTAAAAATTTCACGGTGTAGGGATTCACGAATTTTATTTGTTGAAATGTTGGTTCCTAACTATTCAGAAATTGAATCATCTCAATGGATTGAGAGTGCAGTAATGTATCTCCAATAGCGGATCATCAATTTACCTGGTCAACAAGTTTATTTCATAGCTTTTAGCAATTTTTAAAATTAAATTCTGAACTTTGGTATTTAAATTGGATAAATAGTGTCTACCAAGATTGGATAATCATAGTCTAAGGAATGACGTTACATTTGATATTAATTTCGACTTTTAATCAGAGTTTAAAGTATAGATTAAAAAAGAATTAATTAGGCTATTAGACTGGAAAGCTGAAGGAAATAAACTAAATTATAGTATTAAAATTAAATAACATGTAAAAAAAAAATTAACTGGCTGAAATTGAGTATAAACGGACCAATCCAACGTAACTGCCTTTTTACCAACTGAAAAAGATACCTGATAATCTACCAAATATTTCCTTATATTCTTAATGATGGTCTGCTTTTCATCGCAAGGCACCCAATTGTTCTGAAGGTCATAAACGAGAAACTAACCCGTATATTTTAAATGCACTGTTTAAATTTCTTAATTTACTGTTTTTCATCATTTATTAACTCCGAATTCCTATCAACTTCGGAGGCAAAATTTTCTACAATTCTTTCACCCTACATATAATTGTTGCCCAATATTACAGCACTGTATAAGACGGCATTGTTTTCGTTCCTGATGTTACATAATAAAAGAAAGGCACGCAACAATGGTGTGAACCATTTTAGGCAAAATCGGGGAAAGGAAATCTTGTCATTTATTTAACGTTTGAAGGAACCATAACATATAGTTCCTTCAATAACAATTACAATTAAAGTGCAAAAAAAATCTAGAAATTCTTGGGAAGTTATTTCGAAAAAAATATATTTATATATTTATTTATACGTACACACACAACTACTTCCCTTCCCAATCTGATCAAATTTTACCATCAAATAGGAAATAGAAACTAAGGGATTCCCTGTTCCAATAATTCAACTGGCATAAGCCACCATTACACCACCTTGACCCTGCACATCACCTTAAAATGCAACAAGGCAATCAAAGGAATCACAAACTACCAGATATACATATACCTACCTATATGTATATATTCAATTACTTATTTCGTCAGGGGGTACGAAAAAAAAAATCCTTTTGGATTTTTTTTTTTTATAACAAGCCAAAAGGGATAATAGAAACAAAATGTTCGAAAGACCCAATCCACTCAGGAAGATACATTGATTATACAACCCAATGTCTCAAAAGATATAAACTCCCCTCGCCACTCATTCAAACAGGATAGATTCAAATTCGATATACCCAAAATTTCACACCGTAAGAAAACGAAATGATCACCATAGAAAAATATCTGAATTGGGCTTTTAACTAAAAAAACATTATGTAATTTTTTTTTTTATTTATTTATATTTACGACTGTATTAAAATATATACAACAAGTAAATTTTATGTCAGTAATACAAAGGCACGATTCAGATATGTACAGAATCTACCCATAGATTAAACTCCAATGTGAAAAATTTAAACTCACATTACTGGAATAATTCATAAAGATTTTCTTGATAGTTGATTGTACTTTTTTAGATTATCAGGTGGCTTTTTCAGTTGGTAAAAAGTGGCAGTTATGGTGGATTAGTCCTTTTAAACACAATTTCAGGCAATTTATTTCTTTTTTTTGTGTTATTTAATTTTAATGCTATAATTTTGTTTACTTCCTTCAGCTTTCCAGTCTAATAGCCTAATTTATTGATTTTTAATCTTTACTTTAAATTCTGATCGAACGTCAAAATTAATATCAAATTGTAACATCATTCCGTAGACTATGATTGTCCAATCTTACCAAAGTTCAGACTAATTTGAAAATTGCTAAAAGCTATGAAATAAAAATAAAATTGGTATGATAATGTTATAAAACAAAGGTACTCATCAAAGAAACACTGTATGGCAGATAGAACATTCTGAGGAAGAGTCGCACTTGTTTACCAGGTAAATTCGACAGGCCTACTCGATAATATCATTTTTGTATGCATTTTAAATAATTTAAATTTTGAGACACTAATTGTTTTCCAATTAAAGGCTCTAGTGAAGTCTGGATCTGCTAGTGGAAATACATTACTCCACTCTCAATTGACTGAAATGATTCAGTTTCTGAAAAGTTAGCAACCATAAAATAAAATCAACAAATAAAAACCATGAATTCCTACACCTTAAAAATTTTACTAATTATCCAAAGTTCTTTACAAATTTAAAGGGAAAGGGTTCAATATGGGGCTATTATATAAATTTGGATCTTACCACTCCTACTAAAGTGTCCCGTTTACCTCTCTCTCCACCATAGACTCCATTGGCAATGAAAATAGAACCTTGAAGTTTTTCACTTGTAAGTAATTTTTGTTCACATATTGTTAAATTCCCTGACTAGGATGAACTTTTAAGTTGTATATACAATAAACAAGTGTGGCGACTCGATACCTGCTGGTCTAGACTCTAACCATTACAGCCACCGTAAACCATTAACACTTCCTGCCAGGACATAGAGTTTCAGTTCATTCCACCTTCCAGCACTGCCAATGTTTACTCTAGCCATCTATTGTGTTAATTTATTCAGTAAAATGTAAATAATTTTATAATATGTTATATATAAAATATAAATATTATTATGATTGTAAATATATTGATTTAATAAATAAAGTTTACCATAAAGAACATACTGAATCATAAAAAAGTTTGTTCTTACAGACAGTGCCTCTCACCAGGTGTTGTTAGTAGAATAAATATCCTATGGATGGTGCTGAAACAGTACCTTCTTGGGACAGCAAATAAGACATTCAGTATATTCTTCTTAACTTAATTTATTGATATGAAGAAATTTATTTCACGCTTGCTCCCTGCTCTTTACCTTCTATCCTTTCATAGGACCCGGTGGGTAGCTACCCTCCGGGCTAAAATATCCCTTTGTATCTACAGGAATAGTACCCAGTAGAATGAAATTGTCTTCTTGCATGACCTGGTGGCTGGCTATCCTCTGGGCTTGCATTCCTCCTTTGTAACTACAGGAATATTACCCTGTTGGAAGAGGTTACCATCCTTAGAGAAATAACGGCTTTCACCCCATAAGTCTCATCCAATCTATTCACCTCCTAATCAACTTCCTTACCTATTATGAACAGGCATTGTCAAGGCCTTCCAGTCTAGATAATTTAACACCACCACCTCGACTTAACTATCAAAGTGCGGCCTGAAACATATAAATTCTATTATACACCTATCATTTTTTTTTAATTTTGCTTATACAATTTATTACCTGAACTGAAGGGTTGAGCCTATCCTCTTGCCAAGGTAAAGGGAGATGTACTTATGGGTTGGAAATAAAATGAAAAAATAACTATATATATTAAATTAGATTATAAATTAATTATAAATAAGATTATAAATAAATAAACTATAAAATGAAACGTCAATTTTAAGTATGTATTAATCAAAAAATAAATAAATAAAGATGATAAAATAAATTACTTCTCTTTATAAAATATAAACAAAAAAAGTGTTAACTTAATACCTTTGTCTTAGAAACCAAAAATGAATAGAAAAAGAAAAAATTTAAATACTTATGTATACAAATAAATAATCTATAAAATGAACAATACCTTGAAGTATGAGTAAAATGATGAAAAATAAATGGATCAATGATTTATAATTATTGATATGTAATTGATTTATAACTATTGATTTATAATAATTGTTATTAATGATTTATAATTATTAAAAATAAAAAAATATATTAAAAAATTGTTCACATTATCTATTAGTTACTATCTATTATTGTATATTAAATTATCAAATAATATGCACTATGAGCACAAAAATATATATTGTATATATTTATATATATACATATTATAATCAAAAATTCTAATCTCTGTCCAGCTGGGAAAGAGAACAGATGTTAATGCATTTGCCTTCACCAGAGATTGCTTAGGGGTCCTTTAAAAATAGGGACCTATGAGGATTAAAGGACAAATCAGAGGAGGAAAAGGCAACGTAATGGAGTCGCATCTAGGAAGGCCAGATACTATTGTACAAAATACACTGTGACAAGAGACTAGTCATTATAGCAATATACTGCATAAAACAACCAATTATTGGCTGTGTTGTTTGTTCTTTACTGTTAGTGACCGTAACAGTCAGTGGAATATTATTTTAGAAGAACTTAGCATTATTTACAAATTTAAAGAAATATTCATTTAGAACTACTTTTATAATATCTGATCCAATTATTAATTATAATCACTAAATTTAATTAGTCATTTTTACATTGCAGAAATTTATAAACAAAAAATTACTTAAACATTTTTTTTTTTTTTTTCTTCACCACAGTTTATGATAAAAAGTGTAATAGTTCTAATGCTGTTAGTACTTGCAATTTTGGATATATTATTTTACTTATTTATGTTGTCTTTTAACATAAAAATAGAGAGTAGGTGCAGTGAAAATTACTTTTTCACACTTAAAAGTTAATTAATTGAATATAGATTTTTCATGCAATTGTAATTAAGGGTTATGGAGGCTAGAAAGGAGCTGCCTTGTATCTTTATACAGACTATATTGTAGCTGTCCTGAAGTCTCTGCTGGAGGTAACTCACACACTTTTACTAATGAAAGTTTCTGCTATTCGGCCATTCTTGTTAGCCAACCTGGCTCGCTGGCTGCTGGGATGTATGAATAATTGCAACTTTCTTATTCAAACACATATCATTTCTTATTTATAAACATTTGTATTTATATACATATCAGTTGAAGCCTTATTTTTTTCACATTGTGCTTTTAGTCTGTTATTTTATGTGAATTTTACAGTCTGTTAGGGGAGTCTTTACATTATAGCAATGGTTTCATCAGGGAAAAGGCTCAAGGGCTGGTGCTTCTGAAAACTGGGTTCATCTTTATCTGGACTTCATTATGACATTAGAAATAAAGCATTTAGTTTGATTATGTATGTATTTTTTTATTATTTAAGAAATCTTTTTAAAAAATCACCACTTTTTTTTCAATAACCTTTCTTTCTTTTTTTAACTGAATGCATTTTTTTTTTATTTATGTTAGAAGTAAAAAATTATTGAATAAAGGATAAGTAAATAGTATCAAATCTTAAATAATTAATATTATTTACTCATCTTATTATCGACTTTCTTCCACCGTAAGATAGTATTTCCATTTAAAAAAAACAAACTTGTATTCACTATTTTTATCAGCAAACATTAGGTATAACTATTTTATAACCCAACTATTAGATGTTTTAATGACTAAATGATGTGTTCAATGGATGCAATGTAACACTTTTACCATTCTTTCATAAGAGGTTAGTAAGCCACTGATTAAGAAATACCTCCAAAATAAGAAGTATACATATTGAACTGAAAGTAAACAAATTTCTGAGACAAACAATAAAATATTTAAATAACTGAGTGTAATATCTAAAATCTAAAACTGTCATTGATGTTAAATCTTTATTGTGGGAAAGCCGAAATAAGAAAAAAACATTTTTTTTATTAAAACAGGATTTTTTTTGTTTCTCATATTAATTATTAACATGAAGCGGAATAATTAAAATTTATATTTTATATTATATAAAACTGTCTTTGGGATTATTCCTCTTCACAAAATAAAAATCTCTTTTTGATTATTTAAGCAGTAATAAGGATCATAAAAGAAATCAAACAAACTTTAACTAAAAATATATTTCATAACAAGTAGAAATTTCAAAACAAGATCACTCACACTTGTAACTAATTTGTTTCACTCTTACAATTATCTCTCATACTAATGAATGGCTCGAGTTTTCTAATGTTTATTGACTTAAATTTTTTGGTAAATCTAGCTCTTACCTAATGAATGAATAAATTAACAAATTTAAAAGTACCTTATTTATATTTACATTTTCATTATAAAAAATAACAGATAAAAGTATTTATTTATACCAGCAATCAAATACAGCTGACTTTTCTAATATTTTTTTTGTATTTTAATCATTTTTGTCACATAATACACATATTAATGTGAATTAACTCGTCAAAACTATTTTTAACCGCAGATCAATCTATAATAATTCCCTTGATACAAATTATATGCATTAGATAAATCTAAACAGATAAACAATATAGAAATTTACAAAATATTATGTATAAAATAATATCAAAAATACATTGTAGTCTAAGGGTAATCAATATTCAAAGTTACTTACTTAAATTTGATACTATTTGACTTCAGTGTAAAAATTATATGTGTATGTAATAAAAAAATTAAACTAAATAATATTAACAATTTGTCAACATCCATCATTAAGTTTTATTGTCTCAATTATCCCTGCGAAAATAAACTAAAAATCTAGAATTTTTAATAGGATTGAGTTGTATCTGTAAAGATTAGACCAGTTTCAGATTCACAAGCCAAAAAAAGTTTATTCACTATTTCTTAGTCTGTAAAAAAAAATAACATAATAATAAATCCAAGACTAATGACTGAAATATTCTATTGCTTTAAAATGCTAAAATTTTCTAAATTATTGTTAATCACTAAATGAATATAATTATCTAAACACATATTGTTTTAATGATGATCAGTTAACCAATATAAAGGAATGATATATGTTTATACAAACCAGAATAACAAGTAGAAGGAACAAAGTAAAATACATGTTGAAATATTCTAAATATTATCATTCCTAGTTTCAGAATGAATAGTAGATAAATGTGTTGACAGTTTGTGAAATTATTTTAACCCATTAATGGTCAGTAAATAGAAAAATGCAACACCTTGAAAATAAAATAAAAGCAGAGGTTGGAAAGACGGACTGAGACATGACTGAATGTTTGTTGACATATTTTCCATCCCCCCCTCTTCAGCCACTTATTTAGTCTATAAGATTGGCATATAAAAAATGAGATATGGTGTAAAGTGAACGAGAAGATTTCTCATTTTATTATCAGTATTGTTTTTTGTAATTTGACCGGTATACTTTTTATGCTAATAGAAATTTCTACTCTTACTGAGTTTATTTTGAGGATTTGCTGACTTTTTCATTACATCTTAAAACTTCAAAAAAATTAATTGTAACACTTTGTCAAAGTTATTTTTTAAATGTTATTCTGAGGAAGACTTCAAAGTTAAGTGCTACGTCATGACATTATTGATTGTGAGGGGTTACGTTTAAATCTGTCTAGCAAAAACAATTTTGTTTTTTTTATCTAAAAATAATCTTAAATAAAAATTTTATTATACTGATGGAAAAGAATTCTTTTTGACCATATTTTTCCAGCTTTGAAAATGATAGATAAAATAAACTGGGGTTCTTAATTGATTTTGAGATTTATCAAGATGCCAACGGTCAGTAACAGGTAATAGCTCCACAAGAATCAAACCGTCCTTAATTGTAACTATTTGCAAACTATGTACTTTAATTAATAATAATTACCCAAATAAAATCAAAAATAGAACATTAAATGAAGACTTTTATAGCTCATCATAGACATTTTCTTTGTTATTTAAACAAATTTTAATATTTGTTTAAATAACAAATATTACTATTTGTAGGCCAGAATCTAGTTAGCCTATCAGGTAAACCCTACCCTAGGTGAGTTCAGATAGAAAGAGATTTTTTCAGAAAGAACATATTTATCAAGTTGAAACTCTGATATGCTCTTTTCCATTAATAACCACTATTTAACAATTTATATTCTTAACCTTTAATACTTCTGAATATTAGGAGTATTCAGGTATCTCAGAGCTTTAGGTTAAATCTAAAGAACATAATTTAATTTCATGAACCCTTAACATTTCAGCAGATCACTCCATCAAATTATAATAAATTGTAATATATTTATCCATTCTTTGTATAATATAGAGAACGGAATACAAATTGTTTTTTCTCATTTTTTTCCAGTCATCTTTACATTATCACTTATTTTTTAAAAAACTGTGGCTAAATTTATATTTAAGTATATAAATCTGATTCGAGTTTATTATCTTTACAATTTCAGTATAAGTTTGTTCAGTATAATATTGTCAGCTTGTTTTTAACTAGTTTACAAAATTAATATTAATTTATCAATATGGCATCACCATAGCGGTAATCCCTTTTTTGATATCAGTAGCAATACAACTATTATTTCTGCTCACAATAAAAAAACTAAGAATGGATGTTGAATCAAACATATAAACCTTGACATCACGTTAAAGTTGAGCAATGGAACTCTCATTTCTGGATTAATGAATTTTAACCGTTTTAAATGCAAGTATTCATCAATTAACAATTTAGTTCCACATTATCTTACTTTGGCATAGTAATATCTTCTCTTATCTGGTTCAAGTATAAACTTTGGAGGAGGCTTCACACTGGTGACAGGCACATCACGTGGATAATCTTCTTCACTGCTTCTCCTGCTGATTTGCTGTTCTGATGATTCAGTGGAAGAATATGCTCGTGAGTGTGGGCTCAGAAGTTTGCTCATTAGGCCATAAACATATACCTATAAACAGAAATTGAGAACTATGTTATCGATAGAAAATCTATTTGTTGAAACAATGAAATATAGTATTTGTAATAAATATTGACAAATATAAATCATGAAATAACAAACCAACTAAACTATACTTCTGAAAATATTCTGATGGGTTCTGGGAATAAAGTGATGCATACAAACAACTTATTTTCTGTTAAATAACTTCAAATATACTGTGTATATTTCAAATATATCTGTTTATTAAACTGATTTAAATATTTCTATGAATACACATGATTAATGTAATTACCATTAACGTATAATTAAATATTAAATATACAAAGAAATATTTGAAATTTCTCTATAAGAATTCCCAATCAAGCAATGCATTCTCTTTTAAATCTTCAAATTATTAATGCTAGAAGTCACTATTTTAATTGATTTAATATAAAAAAATATCTGTAAAAACTGTTATACATGATATTGGTTTAAAGATAGATTTAAATTTAAAATTAAATTTCAATGAGCTATAAATAAAATTATGAAGATGGTCAAAAGAAAACAAAAAAATAGTTAACTCCTTGTTAACTATTTTTTTTTTTTTTTGCTGTACTCCTGACCACCTTCCTCATAATTTGTAATAGTACGGTGAATCAATTATATTTAATATAAATAAAATTATTTAAATTTAATTTAACTGATTTAAAAAAAATGTATATGTATATATCATAAAGGAGCTACTTAATCTCTACCCGTATTGTGACAGAAATTAGGTCTACATTTAAAAGTGAAAAAGTAAAAAAAAAAAAAAAAAAATAAGGTTCAAGAAACAATGTTTGTGTTTGCATGGGATTTTGTTCGATTGTTTTCCCTTTATTTTTTATAGTATTCAACAAAAGATAATTCCTTTACATTTTCTGATAAATTAATGAGTAAGATATTTAAATTTTTAGTTCAGAACAAGTTTTCATTTAAATTTCTGAAGTAATTCTAGCAAAGTTGGGTGTCTCTTTAATCATAATTTCACAATTTCATCCCTTATGTAATAAAAACTATATGTTCTGTTTTTAGCCCACAAAGCGAAAGGTACCGACTGGTACTGCTTTCTGGCAAATAACGGCCTGTTGGACCCAGTAACTTCATTTGTTTACTTTTCAGAGAAAAAAATGAAAAGTAAATTAGGTCAGAAAATCAAAATGTAAAATAAAAAAAATATCCCAAGGATCCCACAGAACCACCTGTCATTATGTTGGTTAAATTCAATTTTAATGATTACTTCAAAATCTAAAATCATAATTTCTAGGTAGTCCTCATAGAAGTCTCATCAAAAATTGTATGGTAGTTTTTCAGAGAAAGGGTTGAAGCGAAAAAAGAAGAAGCAGAAGTTTATAATACTCTTTAACAAAATATTTTCTTGTTCTTTTATTTTAGTGAAAATAAACAGTTTTTGAGGGGAGAAGGGAGGAAATGGTATGTATATATTTGTTTCTATAAATTTTATTGTAAGGTGTCCCCTCAGTAATTTGTGTAATTTAACACTTGATTGGTTAAAAATTATATAAGCAACAAGAACATTTTTTAAAGAAGGTTTTGAATGTTACCAAGTTTCTTAATTTTGGCAAATTGCCTTAAATTTCAATTGATATTTATTTTTCACATTCAAACAAGTTTATTTTTCAAATTCTTTTCATATCTGTCATGTCATCTGTTAAATGAAGATATCGATTTTGAACCTTTTAGCCAGATATATTTTTTCATTATTTAATAGATTTGAGCATTCAATAACAGTACACTCTTGTCTCTGTCCAAAAAAAAGGTTAAATGCGTAAATCAACTAATATTGATAAATATTTATTATATGATATAATACATATTATATTAATTGGATAAAAATGTAACAGATCAATAACTGAAGGAGTTTCCAAGCTGGTACTAATAATATATCCCAGTTACTGCCCCATACAGCCCCAGTTCTCAGGGAGGGGTTAAGAGAGAATTCCAAGTATCCACAACACTGGCGGGAATGACAAAGGGAATGCGAGAAAGAATGACAAGAGCGAGCAACAGTCAGCTCAAGGAACAGGAGCCCAGGAAGTTGCAGGAGCTCTGTTCTCCTGTCCGGAGTGAGCTCCTACAAACTTATGTTTTGCTCCTACACCACGGTCAGCCTCGGTACTTTCCGCCCACAATGAATAAATTAAGGGATTCTGGAGGGGACCAAATCAATTAAATGAATAGCTTGGTAGGACACGTAGGTTCAGATTTTTTATTTTCTCTTTTTCATTCTCTTGTCGCTATTCTACAGCAATATCGTAGTGTTTTGATTCATTTAAAATTAATTAAGTGGCATTTTTGCTCAACAATTTATTATTATTGTATTTTTTTCATAACAATTTATTATATAATATGTTAATAGACGTGTAGTAGTTTTCATGATATTCGCCAAAATGTTGATTTTTGGTTGTTCGGACAGACGTTTTGATTTATAATAAAATTTTCTTAGGAACCATTAGATATACAAACAAATATCGGCCGGCACTGAGATTAAAGCTAGTCTATTGTACTATAAAGTAGTTTATAACATTTATCTTCGTAGGAATAGTATTATTAATAATATTTACCAAAATAAATTGATTTTTACCTGTTCAAACAAAATTGCATCTGAAAAATCATATTCATATGCAAATATCATAAAAACTACTACTCCTATTAACATAAATGTTATAAACTACTAAATTTAACTAGATAACAGAAATCTGTTAAGTTTTCATAAACTAAAAAGTTTTGTCCGAACGGCTAAAAGTCAATATTTTGTAAATATATTTTTGCAAACGCAATACTATACCTACGAAGATAAATTACTTAATATCACATTTAAATGGCTTTAATGTGAATACTAATAGACACCTGTACGTAAAATGATTTCCCAAAATAAATTCACTTACTACTGATTTCTCAGTACATTTTTATGGAATGTTGCTTTTTAAATAGATTTTTGTCGGAAACTATTGAACGTACATTGCTCTTTCAGGGATCATATTTTAGAAAATTTACTCTTCTTTGATGTGGTTAGTTTTTAGTGTCGCTTGTAGTTTTAAAGATATGACTACGAATGAAAAATTATTTTTTAAAAATATTTTGCAACAGGTACCATTATTTGTTCTCCTTATCTATATTTACCATCATTAATTTGGACTAGAAACTGTTTATAGTTTTCATTACAGTAATAAAAAATTGGGGTGAGATAACTGATTTCTTTCTCCTCTTGTACTCTTGGACTTTAATATAGAAGAAAGAGATGAAGGCCTCCTTATTGTACAAGAGCCCAAGAGGAGAAAAAAGGCAGTTATCTCACCCCAATTTTTGATTACTTAATTGAAAACTATGTATAATTACTAGTCAAAATTCATGTGTTTGCCAAGTATAGGTAGTGGGAATAAAAATGGCGGCTGTTTCAAAACGTTAAAAATAATTAATTTTTCATTCGGAGCTGTATATCTTACAACTATCAACAACATTAGAAAACCTAAGAGAACCTTATTTAAAGAAGAGTAAATTTGCTGAAATATTAGCCCTAATAGAGCTATTTACGTTCAATAGTTCTCGAGATATTGCTTTTTAAAAAGCAACATTTCATAAAAATGTTGTATGGAACGTACTGAAAAATCTGTAGTTAGTGAATTCATTTTGAGAAATCTATATCTCAAAAACTATTTGACGTAAGATGACTATTAGCTCTAAAATTAAAGCTAGTTAAAATGGGCTTTGAAGTAGTTTATGACATTTATTTTCGTATGAGTAGCAGTTTTCATGAAATTTGCTAATAAATTGATTTATAGTTGTAAGGACAAATTTTCGTTTGCCAAATTTATATTCATATGTGAATATAATAAAAACTACTACTACGTGTGCCAAATTTATATTCATATGTGAATATAATAAAAACTACTACTACGTGTGCCAAATTTATATTCATATGTGAATATAATAAAAAGTACTACTCCTAAGAAGATAAGTCTCATAAACTACTTTTCGTAAGTTAAATTTCCTAGATTTTGGCAAACATATCTGCGTCTTATGGGTCTGGAGATATATTTTTCAAAAATCCAACAATTGGTACGAACAACTAGAAATTAACATTTTGTGAGTTTATTTTGTCAAATATCACTACTACACCTACAAAGGTAAAGGTCATAAACTACTTTATAGTACAATAAACTGGCTTTAATTTGATTGCTAATGCACATCTGTACGTCACAGAGTTGCTGAGATTTCTTAAAATAAATTAACTAACTACTGATATTTAAGTACATTTTTATCAAATGTTGCTTTTTAAAAAGCTATATATCGAGAACTATTGGACGTAAATAGCTCTATTAGGGCTAATATTTCAGCAAATTTACTCTTCTTTAAATATGGTTCTCTTAGGTTTTTTAATGTTTTTGGTAGTTTAAAGATATACAGTTCTGAATGAAAAATTAATGTTTTTTTAAGGTTTTGAAACAGCCGCCATTTTTTATTCCCCCTACTTATACTTGGCAGACTCATCAGTTTTGACTAGTAAGATTACATAGTTTTCATTAAAGTAATCAAAAATTGGTGTGAAATAACTGCCTTTTTTTTCCTGGCTCTTGTACTATTAATAAGATATATATAGGTGTTCATATCGATGGCTTATTTCACAGTAGTGATAAGTATATTTTCACTGGCTTTACGAAAAATGCAATTAAATTCTTTCTTTTAAGACAATTACAACTTTTGAATTTATGTTTTGACTGAAAAGATTTAGGTATAAATTCTAAATCTGTCCTGTCTAAAAACTAATTGAAAAGTAATAATTTTCCTAAAAGAGAGAACCTTTAATTGTATTTTTCGTAAAGCATTATAATAGAATAATTGTAGTGCACTGGGCGAGTGTTCCCATTTGAGTAAAATGTTAAAGCTGATGTTGGAGTAGAGTTTTAACATTTTAACATAATTTTAAAATTTAGTAAATAAAATTCTTTGAAAGGGATGACGTTATACAATTGTTACCCAACTACTACAGAAATGCTCAGTTTATAAGAACTAAATACCGAAATAAAAAAGAAAACCAGAATTATTCCTTTTTTTTGTTTTTTGTCAATTCGGCCAACAGTGAAAGCTCAAACCTCGAGATAGGCTAATGATCCGAATCACCACAAATCATTACTTTTCCCAAAGTAAGGTGTTTTTTTTTTCATTGATTACTTTCTCCAATATTTTATTGGTTTGGATGGATTTCGAATATCACTAATA
>NW_027105398.1:454432-470139 GCF_000696795.3 Halyomorpha halys | reverse complement strand
TATGGATATATATGGATTTATAATATCACGCACTAACATACAGTATCTCGTAAATACTGGGCAACATTTACAAAGGTGCAAGTAGATATCGTGTGAAACTAAAAAGTTCATATAGATCATGAATGATCTAATTCTACTGAAAAGAAAAAATCTATATTTTGTCTTTTATTAGGCAAGTCGATTTTTTTTCTGAATATGAAGCAATCAACCAAAGACTATTCAATGTAATTAAATTCCAATTACACAGTAAAATAGGCATAAATTCCTTTAAGAAATATCGTTTGATTTAACTGAATCCATCATAAGGAGGCTTACAAACGGATTATGAAACGTTTTAATTTATTTTTATAAATCACAATTAGACCCTGTGTGTAGGGTACAGATCTTTACTAATACTGATCCAATTAAATACTTTGATAATTTAGATAATACTGATTCTCTGGTAGTAAACTAGATTTTAAGACGAATTCGGGTTAGGTATTTTATTGATTCGAAAAGTCGAAGATAAAGTCGATAAGACAACATGAGTGTCAAGAAAAATAATTTGGCGCGTGGTAAGAGAAAGTACTTGATGGAAATTTATACTAGATCATGACAACACTAAAAATACCTTTACAGATGCGTAAACAGAAGTTTTAGATTTAATCTAATAAAATCAATACCCTAAAGTGGAAAGACTATGGTAAAGATTTTTAAATCTATTATTTCTAAACCTAATAAACGTTTACAATATTGCAATAAAGACTTTTTCCTTTAATTTTGAACTATCAGATTTCACTTCCATATCTGAAAAAAAAAAACCCATCTTCAAGAATTAAGCTAGATATACCAATTTTCTGTGTATTAATTTAGCCACACAGTAGGAGAATATTTCGCTTTACCAGGATGTATATGTTTTTATACCATTTTTTTTCACTCCTTAGAAGTTTTAGGTTTCGGGATTTACAAAAAACATTTTCTGAAGTTTTTTCAATAATTTAGCTTTAATGAAGAAAATTTTTCTAGTTTGATTTCTCGGTTTAAACAGCTATTTTTTACTACCTTTTAAAGAATGAATTGTCTGAACCATTAAAGAAAACCATAATAGGGTACATAAAACATATGTACAAAATATTTATTTTTAATGTTGGTCTTAATCGGGAAATACGATGTGGATCTTACCCGAGGAACAATAAAAAATGTAAAGCCTATCCCAGAAACATCTCACCGGAGATGTCAAAATCCCCGGGAATATATTCACTCGTTTTTTTGCTGGCCTTACTTGAATGTTGAAATCGCTTTTATTCCTGTAGGAACGTCTTATTAATTTCTTCTTGTAGGCACGAGGTATTTCATTACTCTACTATCCAGCAAAAAAATTTGAAAACATGTTCAAACTGAGTAAATAAGTTTGTACCATTATGAACCCTAGGGTAAAAATTAAAACGATACACATCAGCTGTACTAAAGCTCCCCTCCCCCCGCCCATAAAACGCACATTTTTGGTATTTAATTTATGCAAAATCATGGAATAACATTATCTACAATCTATAATCGGAATCCACTACTGAATAATATTAACGTAATTACGAAATTAAACAACGAAAAATTACTCAGATGAACACTCCACAACCCACGAGAATGCGGTAACAGAAGTTTGGAAGATTATATTGAATGTGTTATTTTGAAGTCACAAAAAAAAAAAAAAAAAAAAAATTCCACACGATTGGGAAAAAGAAATGATGCGAATCCATCTGTTAGTACTGCTAGGGCAACCTTTAAGCAAACTCATCAAAGCACAGAAGCTGTCTTGTCCCAACTTTGAATGTTTCAAACTTTAAAAACGACGTCGTACCATAGGCCATAGTTATCCCAACTGTACCATATTCACCCCACTTTACGGTATGTGATCAACTAGTAAAAAAATTTCGGGAGCAACGATTCGATCTATTAATCCTGAACACAAATTTGAGTACAGTCTGGTATCTATTTCTTGATGTCTAATATGTAAAATCCGTGTGAAAATTTGCGATTCTGTGGATACAATTTATTTCATTTCCTACATAAATATGACGGATTCCCTACCTTCAGTAATGAGGAAGCAAAAAGGATAATTTCCAGAAAATGCAACTTTCGCAGGAAGAAAATAAGAGGATATAAAAAAGAAGAAGAAAAAGGTAAAAATAGAAAGGAATTGACGTTTCGTTTTTCATTTATTATGACTACTGTAAAAGAACAACTTGCGTCAGCTAGTAGAATAAAAAATCATAAACAATATAACTTAATTGAAAAAAAAAAATGTGCTTAGATAATTCTTGAACTTTCTGTTACTATGAAGAACTAAAAGGAATTAATTTTATTTTATATAAATGAATTAGATAATATCCAAGTTCACTATACCTATTGACAAAAATATCCTCAGGCATAGTAGTAGGGCGTTTGAGGGCCGTCCGTAGCTCAGGTGGTTGAGGCGCAAACCGTTGCATACTAGGAACTGCGGCGCTGGTAAGAATCTGGTCCGGGGGTCGACTCTTTTTATATCTTTGGCGATCCCACTTGACCTCCCAACCCCCATGGTTAGAATAGGTTGATCACCTCTAAATAAACCCCCTCCCTCCCCAATTGTCATAAATGACCATGGATGGGGTAAAAATAAAAATGAATAGTGGCGTTAGATACGTTTTCAATATGTCAATTAGAGACCCAATGTGACTTTCTCAAAAATAGTTCTGCTCTATTGAAATGAAAGTACTTCGTGACTTTGAATGAAATGGTATAATATAAAAAAAAGTCTTGAAGCATAAACTTTTTAAAAAATTTTTTTTAATTAATTTCAAAATTATAAATTTTAATTTTATATTGCACACTTATCATTTTAAGTAATGCCTAATAATAAATTTTTTGATGAAAAATATTTGTTACTATACAAAACTATCATTAAATCCTAATCTGTATGTGATAGTTGTCTTTGAAGGTTTCCCTCGAAGGTACAGGGAGTCCCACTACATAGTACAGGAGTCAGATGCACAAAATCCTCCTCACAGAATATACATAAAACAATAATTATAAAATTATTTTCTATCACACTTCAACACGAGAACGCATTCCTGACAGTCTTATAACTATTACTAATTAGGTAATAATTAATAAAGTAACGAATTAGATGTTTTTCTTTTTTTTTAACCTATAACTCCTAATTGGTGCATCTTAATGAAACATCTATAATAATTAATCAGCATTAAATACTGCGCTGAATATGAGTACCATGACATATTAATTCGGTAACGTAGTATGTCGTAAACCCTAATCCGCCGTTAATCAACAAATGAAGTATATTCTGTTATGTTATGGTACTAATTAGACGTAGAATTTAATGCTGGTTAAGTACCATAACTGTTTCGCTAGGATAGACGAAAAACTTGATGTGTTACTTTATTGAATTAATTAGCTAATTAGTTAAAGTTTTAGATACGGCAGAAATGTATTTCCATGTTAAGTCTCATATAAACTAATATTTAAGATTATTTTAAAATGTATGTTATATGAGATAGATGCATAAGGCTCCTGTACTAATCATCATCATCTGTGGCGCTACAACTCTTGTAGAATCAGGGCCTCCCGCAACTTCGTTTGCCAGTCCTCTCTAATGGTTGCCGCTGCTCTCCAATTGCGGATTCCCAAGATAGACCTGGCATCCGTTGCCACTCCATCGATCCATCGAAGCCGGGGTCTTCCTACTCTCCTTGTCCCATAAATCCTTTCGTTCAGGATCATCCTAGGAATCTGATCCTGGGTCATTCTTAATACATGGCCTGCCCACCGAAGCCGTCCACTTTCATCACCCTTACAATATACGGGTTCCTGTAGAGGCTTACCAGTTCAGCATTTGTTCTCATCTTCCAGGTCCCATCAGCACAAACCGGGCCATAAATATTCCTCAATATTCTCCTCTCGAACCTGAGGAGAAGGGCTTTCTGTGACCTGGGTAGTGGCCAGTATTCGGGCTCCTGTACTAATGTCGTGTTCTATTAACCTCAACAGTAGTTGGAATTTCAATTTCGTTGGATGGAAACAGTTGCAGGTGTTCTACTGTTTGAAGAAATTTAACTGTCATACCTACTCCAGTTCTGCCAATTAGCCCCCATTCCTTAATTTCGATAATAAGCGGTATTATTACTCTCTGTACCTTTCCTATAGTACCTCTAACCATCTAATCTTTGATAATGTATATGATTCAATCTTAAATTATCCTATAAAATGTTTGTAATGATTAAGCCTATTCGGGTTTGAAATGCAATAATGGTTTCAAGCTACTAGATAGATGTTTCGTATATGAAGTTATCTTAGTTAATTAGTAAAGCTAATTATGTACCATTAAATTGTACATTATGTATGTTATAGTATATTATCGAGTATATTTTCTAAGGACTATGTAATTTTTCAGCTATAAACAGAGTTGGCCAAAAAATATTGCAACTAAAATTATAGCTAACTAAATAACTAAAATTCCCAAGAATACGATATTCATTTATTAATGTCTCATTATTAAATAAACATTGCATCCATCATATTAGCTCTATTGCTTTAGATTGTACTTACTTTTGCCCAACTGTTGTTATAAAGTTATAAATAAATAAGATCTCATTAATTATTTCTTATGAGGTAGTGCCTCTTATGATTACCTTTTGATGAGGATCAGGAATGTCCCTCTGTTTCTTTTTGCTGCTGTTCTTTAGCCTGTGGTAGCTGTACACCGAGGGCCGGTTCGGTCGTTTCCTCTTTGGCTTCCACTTTCTTTGCTCACTCCAAGAACCAACACCAGTCGCCGGATTCACCATATACGTAAGAGTATCGTTCTCACTTGCAGTTTCTGAAGAAAGCGTCCTCGGTTCATCATCCTGGTGGCGCATCGTGGTTGGGGTATCTACTGCCTCCGTCGATGTAAAAGTCTGCTTAGTTGCTTTAACTTCTTGTTGCGTCCTCAGCACAGTAAAGGCGTCAAAAGGTCCTTTTCCATAATTTTTCTTAATAACTCTCTTCGGCTTGTACATCCTCGTCGTAGTAGAAGGAGGAACTGTGGTCGTAGTTGTCGTCGTGGTTGCTTCTGTCGTTGGCAGTTCTGAAATTACACTGGGTTTCTTGGTCCCAGGATAGGTTTTCCGCCTCGGTAGCTTGGCTCTAGGAAATACTACTTTGGGTTTAGTCGTGGAAGCGGGTGTTGTACTCACGCTTATCGATTCAGTAGGGCCCATTCCGACCAACATCTCTATGACATCCGTAATGTCCGGATTCCGGTTGAGAAATCCTCCTTGCAGCCGTGCTGCCGTCGTCTTTTTATGATCACCAATGTTAAACTTGGACTTGAACTCAGAAAGGGTTATGGGGACGGTAGTAGTGGGCTTATCACTGGCCATCATTTCAATCATTTCCCGACCCACATCGTCAATCTCTTCCGGACTGGGCATGACTGAATCGTAATCTCCAATGCTCCTGCGGTACCTGGGCTCTCTCCTCCTCGAGTCGAAGAGGTTAGGCCACCACCACTTTAGCGGGTTGATCATGTCCCATAAACTGCTTTCGGTTTCTCTCTTCCTTATTATTATTTTCTTTTCTACATACTCTGTCGGATGGGCATACATCGGAGACCTATAAATGCCTGAACTATAGCTACCTGCGATCTCCTTAGAACCACTATAAGGATTCACCTTCATTTCTCCCGCAGAATAAGGGACCTTTTTTTGAAAGATGGGGATCGTGTTTTCACCCACGAATTGATAAGCTGAGAGTTTATGTGGTACGTACTTCTGTGGCCTCGCCATCTGCAGCTGGTATTGAAATTTATTGCTTGGATGTAAACTGAAATAGTGCTTGTATTTGTAGGGTGACGGGGTCGCGGTATCTTCGGGATTAACCTCATACACTTGATACTGAGCACTATAAGGGCTGAGGGGGCGTGGAGTCGTAAAAGTGACCGTATCAACGAAGGGCCTACTTGTGTATGGCCTGAATTTAGGCTTTAGCACAGGCTCCGCGATTTTGAACTCCGCCGTTAGATTGGAGACTGGATTCTCCCCGTACACCATAATTCTCCTTTCGCCTGGATCAACGGTGTTGACTTTGAGTGGAATAGTATCTTCGAAATCTTTGGCATCTTCAATTTTTTCTGCGGGCTCAGCGTTGTCTTCTTTGAATAATGGATTGTCAAGTGGATCTCGACCAAAAAATTTTCTCTTGAAGCACTCTATAGCGTCTCCAACTCCTTTTACTCGTGGGCCATTATTGACCGGTTCTCCTTTCCATTCACCATCTTCTTCTCTTTGTGGCAATATGTTTTTAGGTTGAGGAGGTCCACTGCATCTTATTGATTCTTTTGATTCATAAAACTCCATTCCCCCATAAGTCTTTTTTGGCAATTCATTTGGATTTGTAGCGTATTTTACTGCTGAATCCATACTGATGCTTGGAGGGGAATCGTAGAGTGGGTATTTATTCTTATCGTAAACTATCGCACTTCGTTTATCTCTTTGTCCCTCTTGGTGTAGGAAGGTTTCGGGTGCATTCAGCTGTTTTGCTAGTTCTTTAAGGCGTTCGTCTTGATCGTTGAAGTGTGTTGGATGAGGAGCTAAGTTTGCTGGCACTGAGAAATGCGCAAGCGTCAATTGTTCAACATACTTAGCGTTTGCAGCTGGATCTCTGATCCCCACCATTTCTTCTTGTCCTGGTTTCCTGATAATGGGTTCATCTTTAGGTGACGGTTTTGCTATCTCAGGCTCTTTTGTAGCTTTAACACTTTTTGGTTCTTTGTTTTCTCCCGTATCAAATGGAAGAGAAGGATGCCTTATATTTGGCGTCCCTACTGTCGGTGTCCATTGCGTATCATCTTCGGGATTATACTTCACACTTCCTCTAGTAAAATTACTATACATTTTCCTAGGCGCATTAGTTGTACTTTTTCTACTCGATTTAATGGGAGTTGTCGCCGATTCAACGCTACTTTGTGTTCCTTCTTCAGTGCTGCTTTCTGTTGTGGAAGACTGAGCATTTCCTCGCCTTCTTCCACGTTGCCTTCCGTGTTGCTTTTTTGAACTCTCAGCCAAAGTTGGGAGATCAACAGATACTGTGGATTTTGTAGTAGTGGCATCAGATGTGTTAACTTCTTCCTCGAACTTTATTGGTTTGGCTGTGGGTACTCTTTGTTCATGCACATTAGAATGTGCCCAGACGTAGTCATCAGTGCTATAGCTGGGTAGAATGGTGTCGTATTCTGAGTATTCAATCGGGCTATTGACCAAAGGTGATGAGAAGTTTTCGTTTATTAAGGATGCATAAGTGTTGATAGTACTAGCAAACGTAATTGGTGATGAAGCAGAAAATTGAACTGGAGTTACAGTCGGATCATTGACTCTGTAAGGCGAGTATGAAGCGACATGATGGACATTTACGGCAGGAGGGCGTGGGACAGCGACCGTCTCTTCGACTTGGACATCTTGTGGTCTGATATCCCAAGAAGTGTAAAGTCTCCTCGAAGACTTTCCTGGGAATGTTATTTTGGAACTTGGGTTATTTATGACCCTCGATTCTAAACTGCTTCCAGATCTACTTTCCGCTATGTCTATTCTGTCCGTAAGACCTGATTTGTTTGGAACATGAATAGTCAAGTTTTGTTTCGCACTCCTGGTAACAGTTTTTCTAGGTTTCAGAGCTCTTTCACCCACCATTCTTTTTACATCTAGTTTTGAAACTTCATTGGTAAGACCATCATTCTGGACATGACTTCTAGTTGACGCCTCCTCTTCGATGCTCTCTGAAGATTCCTCAGTGGATATCGGCGAGAAGACTTGGATTGTATCTGCTCCTTTAGCGTCTGAATCCCGTCCTGTAGCATCTATTGGTAACTTCTTAATGGCAGAACCCTCGCTTTTAACAACGTCCTCCATCTGTTCTCCATGATGGTTGTAACCTCCATGGTCGTAGCCTAAGTCTTCGTATCCTTCTTCCTCATAAATCTGTAAAAGATTAAATTTATCAGTTTGAGATAATCTATGTTGTAAAGTGTTTATATTCAATTTAAAACAAAGAATACCTTATAAGTATTATAAGTACCTTATAAGTATTCTATTAATAACATTTGAAATATTATTTTCATTTTTCGTAAAATTTATGATTTCTTTCAAGGAATAAAATGTCGATGTTAAATTCCGTTTACGAAGTTGAGAGGTACTTAGTTAAAAATTTACTTAATAGTTTTATAAGTTTACATTAAAATACTAGAAAAATGAAGGAGATAAAATAAAAATATTAAACAATAATCTTCGATTTCAAATAAATACTGAAGTCAGATACAGATAGTCAGATAACAATCACAACGTTAGCAGTTCCATTGTGATTTAATTTCGAACTTGCACAGATAAATAATATTTTAAAAGCATAGGACAAAAAAAAAAAAATGTGTTGATGAAAATAGTAATAAATGATGGGTTTTCTGGAAACCTACATTATAGAATTCTCGGTTTTATTTAAAATATTATGTTCATTGCGAATAAGTTTATTTAAGATGAATTGTATAGAATCAAAAATCATTATTTGGTGAAATCACACATTTGATAGATTTTTTAATTCTTTGTTTCGGTTTTTTAATTTTTAGTTTAAGAACTTCAATTATGGACCTTTTGAAATAGACAAAAAAAAAAAATAATAACACCCTCTACCCCCTTCAAAATTTGAAGTTATACGAATAAAGTATACCAAAATAGAACAATAAAGTAAGTAATCAAATTAATTATCCGACTACGGCGGAGCCAAAAGGAGGGTAATGTGTTTAGGGGTGTCACCTCACGTGCTCATTAATTGCTTTGTAACCAAATTTTTAAGGAAACTTAACCAATTTTCAAGTTTGATCTGTTGTTCTCTGCGATCTTCTGAATTGGTTTGTAATAATTCAAACAACTCAAACAATTTTCAAGTTTGATGAATCAGATTGTTCACTGAAATCTCCTGATTTTTTTGTAACAATTTCTCCTCAACATATTAAAATTAAGTCCGTTAAATCTGCTATTTCTTGTTGCTCTAATTTGAGCAAACTCACAACCAATTTTTAAATTCGATGTCTCAAGTTACTCAGTAATATTCCGTGAATATTTAAAAACAAAAAATGGAGCTCAAAAGATTCAAATAATATTTTATTATATTTATTATATATTATATACCTACTACATATTATATTTATTATATACTATATATTATATAGTATATACTATGTATTATATTGTATATATTATATACCTTCTTAAAAGATCAGTAATTAGTATATGACTTATCCTAATGCCAGTGCAGCAGATAAGAGTTGATATAGTCAGCACATGTAATGGATTCGGTAACCTACCACTACTTACTCTCTGGCTTACTGGCCTGGTTTCTTACTCTTCAATATGATTGAATCTATATCGGATTTCTTCACTATATTGAATGTCTAAGAAATATTAATATAATAATAATAGTATGCTATGTAATAATATTTAGATTTATTATTTACAATAATATTTAGTTTTATTATTTACAATAATATTTACACGTGTCCCTATATATAGTTGATCGTGTAAGTTGGGCTTTATGTTGGTATAATGTGGTATGACAAAGTTGGTTACTTTCTTTTTTGGCCTAAGTCTTGTTACGATTGATAAGAAATTCTCAATGGAAAGAAACTAAACTTCACCAATTTAACACAACTTAATACGATTTGAATAAAGTTAACTCAATATTTAGGCTATTCGACTTAGTTTTTTACGCCCGCTACAGATATATTTGTATAGCTATAAGTTTATGATATCTAGTAATATATTTGTTACTATATGTAATATAATATTTTATTATGACTCACGCCGTTTTTCAATTTCTGGCGCATTTTAAGTATTGCTCGATTTAACTATCTTGAAGTTTCTTCTTCCCGTTTTATGTAAATATTCCAAAAGTGATATTGGACCGTCCCTCCTTTGGGGTCTTAGTGTGGCGGATCCCGGCGGGGAAGGATTGCATTTTTTTGTGTTATGATCTCCTCTTGTGAGATTGTGACATGTCGTACATCTATCAACCTACTCGCTATAATTGTCTATTTAAAAAGTCAGATAAGCAAGGCCACCATGGAGGGTGGGAATGGAGGGTTTCATGCCGTTTTTCAATTTCAGACGATTTTTAAAGATTGGTCGAATTAATCATCTAGTCACCATTTAACATCTAGTAACGCGTATATATTTAATATCAAGTATATATTAATATATTAATGCATTTTAATGTTAACTATTGAGGTTAAACAATATTTAATTTATTATAACAATAAATAAACACCACAGTAATATTGCTTCATAGTAATATTGGTGGAGGGGATGGATTTTTATTGATTTTTTAAGGCGAAATCATTATATTTAGCCTTTAAAAATCAATAAATATAATAATAATTCTGAAACTTTTTTCATATATAATAACTAATTTAAATAATAATAACTGTATAATAATTTGTAGACTTTTTAATTATTGTTTGACTAGAAGTTAAATTTACATTATGATTCTTTTCCATAATATGTAATCCATATCTTGTGAAAAAGTGTTAATTTTTCAGAAGAACATTGCAAAATTGGATGACTTAATACATGGATACAATGTAATTTTATTATTTAATAAATATAATCCGAGCATTCTATGCAATTCTTTCATAACCTTTTTTCACTGTTTTTTTAGTATTTTTTTTTTTGTTAAATTATTTCCTCTTCATAAATGCTTTAAGCCTGAAAGAAAAACAATTCCTGGAAAGCATATTACATGTAAACACTCGCAGCTTTCTAGAAAATAGTCCAGGATGGAATAAGTCATGGAATAAATCATTCTATAAGATGTAATCAGCCCCTGATTAAATTAGTTGGATCAAAAAATTAGAAAGGTTACAGATCAAATTTAAGGTTAAAGATTTTTCGTTTTTTGATAATAAATAATTATGTGGTAAAAAAATCAATATCAGAAATTAAAATCCTAATCTAATTGAATAGTAATTTTTGAATAATTGACATCAAATGGCGAATGAACTTAATAAAAAAATATAATGTGGTTTTCTATAAAACAATTTTTCTATACTTTTGTTAAATTTTTCGGACCGTTTGTGCACTTATAGTCCAAAAATTTGTTTTCAGTATTGCTGTCATTGCGAAAGACATAAATCACGGCTTCAGGACTTGTTGAACTTGAAAAATCGCTTAATCGTTTTAAATTTTGTTCTTCTATGAGAATCCTTAATTTAAAATATATCTTTTAGAAATTCGGGAGTTAAGGCCTACTTTTTTTTTCGATTTTCCTTAGGGGAAAATATTGTGGTTTTTAATCTAATTTTTTTTTCTTTTTTGATGAGGAAAGTGCCAGAAAACATTTGAAATTATTTTATGATTTATTATAATTTTTTTTATAAAAATGTTTTGATAAAATTATAGCAAATAAGTCATAATTTGAAATCTAAAAAGTTTGTTTGGTTAACCGTGAAGAAAAAACAATCATTTTTCAAATCCACCATACGATTCATGTTAAAAACGTGAATCTACCAACATTTTTTTTATATCTGCATAAATAAATTGATATTATATATTATATATTACGCACATTTCTAATACGACTTTACCCCAGTTAAAAAAATTAATGGGATTCTAAATTCGGGAGTGTAGATTTTTACATCACTAACACTAACGTTAATAAATAATTATCAGCACATATATGATTTAGTCAATTATAAACAAATAATATTCAATAATAAAAATAAAAATGGTATTTTTATTCGTATTTAGTTGATAATCTGCTTAGTATATGGTCTCATAAGTTGACACTTAAACAAAGATCTTTATTTTTCATTCATTCACTTTTGAGTGGGAATATAATCATTTCAGTAAATAATGTAATCGATAGTGTAAATTTATGTAGTAATATAAAAATGTTATATTATATATTTTATATACTCGCGTCTCCACGATGACCAATCATCACTCAAATTAAAGCTAGTTTAATCAACTATTAAGTAGTTTATGACGTTTATCTTTGTAGGAGTTGTAGTTTTCATGATATTTGCTAAAATAAATTGTTTTATAGTTGTTGGGACAAATTTTCATGTGCGGAATTTATATTCATGTGAATTTCATAAAAACTACTACCATTACGAAGATAAGTGTCATAAACTACTTTATAGTAAGTTAAATTTAGAAAAAAATATAAATATTTAGCAAATTTAATCTAATCTAAATAATTTTATGTTAGGTTTACCTGTGTTTGTAGTTTTAAAGGTACTGAGTCCGGAATGAAAAATTATTTTTTTTTTTTATGTTTTGAAACAGCCCCCTTGTATTCCCTCTACCTATACTTGGCAGAATCATAAATTTTGACTAGTAATTATACGCAGTTTTCATTAAAGTAATCAACAATCGGGGTAAAACAACTGCCTTTTTCTCTTCCCGGCTCTTGTACTACTACGGGTTGAAAAATGTAACTAACTCCCACCTCACATCCTAGCTTTTCAAGTGGGGCGGTGGAAACATTACTTTGATATCTAAAATTTCTATTTCTGATCGAACCGTATGAAGGATTTGAAAAATGAAAAATACTTGGATTCAAGATTATTTTTTATACCATTACTCAATTAAACATTTATATTTCAAATCATAACGAAAAAAAGTTAAAACATTTTCAAACCTTTTCTCTGTCATTCTCCTCGTCACAAAGAAAAAATTGCATATTTTTGATCGAAAACGCACATTTTTTCCCTAAGAAAATCCTAAAAAATGTGACAGATTGGGTGTGGTTTCCTCTATTCTTTTCGGAAAACATCAATATCTCATCTCCTTTAGCCTTAAGATGAAGAACAAATAGAAGAAGTTACAAAGACTACTTTATTACCAAAAAACACTCCACTTACCATAACCTTAAGCTTTTCAAATTCGGGGAAAAAAAAATTGTCTAGGAAAATTATGAAACACCCTGTGTTTAAATTTATATATTTCTAACTTAAAGTATTCTATTAACAATATTTCAGATATTGTTTCCATTTTTAATAAAATTTATACTTTTTTTTCAAGGAATAAATTATATCGATGTTAAATTCCGTTTAAGAAGGTGAACAGTACGTTCACGTTAATTACTAACCTTCAAGATCAAAAATTACTTAATTGTTTTAAAAGATGACAATTAGAACAAATTGTAGGAGAAAAAATTGAAGGAGATAAAATTAAAATATGAAACAATAATATTCTACTTCAAATAAATACTGAAGTCGACAGTGAGATAACAACTAACACGTTATCAGTTCCACGGTGATTTAATTTCGAACTTCTAGTCAGTTGTGTCAAATGAATGATCAGTCCTGGCAAGCGATGAAACATTATGTGGTTACTTACCAATTGATCATGGTTAGGTTAGCTCTAAACAACATGTTTTTATTTAAATTTCTTATTTACAAGTCATTTTCCGGAGATTAGTGCCGTAGCAAGAACTGTGTCAGATCTGATTTTCTAGAATATTTGTCATATATATTTTTTTCTCCTAACCTCTTTGCCAACCGTAACGAATATGGCCAGGTCATTCAGGGACACATCGTGGACCAAGCAAGAGACAAAATTACAAGTATGAAAGTACCTGCCAGCAAAACTCGTCTTACGACCGTGACCTCGAAAGTAACAGGTTACTTATATCATTACTGTAACCTTGGTTTGTAATATGTTCCATCACAGATTCGTTGCGGTTAGTTATCAAGAGGTTTTGCTGGAGCAGCTTCAAACGCGACCATTTAACTTAGTATGTTGAAGGGGAAAAAAAAATAATTAGAGAACATATAAAAACATATTTAATAGAATAAATGTTGCATGTTTAAGTATCTAATTTTTATGCGAAATTAACTGTTTCTTATATTTATTTTAAGATTAAGATAATAATTGTAATGATAAAATAAGTATAAGATTATTTTAATAATTTATTTGAGGTAGCGAGGAAACCCCCTTACTATCTCCCGGAACCGGGTTCGAATCCAGCAGTGGCAGATAATTATTTATTCTGCCAATTTAGCCCTGAGTTAACTCTACGAGTTCGGGAGCCCTCCTGGGGCATGCCCTAATGCCATAATCATAGTTTCATGTTTCATTTCGATACTGTATATATTCATAAGAATTTTACTAAATGCGTCAATCTGCCGACAGTTGACACGATAACACATTTTTATGTGAACGTCCTATCTGTGCTATCTTGTTAAATTTACCAAACTATTATTTTCGAAAGAAAAGCTACTCATATAAAGTTTTGTATGTTCATGCGCTAGATTAATCCCATTTCTTTTTTTTTTTATCAAGAAAAAATAGCGTTAAGTATATTATACTCATAATAATATATTTACAATAATTATAAATGCAATGGAATTGGATTAAATCGAAAAAGAAAATCAATGGAAACGTGAGATGAAAACTTCTTAATAACCTTCCTCTCATTAAAAAGATTAGGACAAATTAACAGACCCCTATGCCATAGTATATGTTTATATAACATATATATTTTACTTGTGTCGATCATTCTAAATATATTTAAGTCATTTAATATGATCACATTAAACCTGGAAAGTATTTTAAACCAACACAAAGTGTGATACCATTAATAATTTTTGCATTTAAAAAATAAATTACAAATTTCGATATTTTTTATGTCACCCATCCTCTTTGTAAAACCACTTAATTATATTGAAATTGATGAGTTATTATTGACTAGTCAATGACGAAAGACCATAAGTAATTTTTAAGGTGATGGTTGGTGGAGTGGTCATTAAAAATAAACACAAATAAGTTAGAATTATTTTATTTATTTCGGAGTTTGGGCATAAATTTTAGTCCTTCTTCAAGGCTAAAAACCATTATAGAATGGGGAATAATAAAAAACGTATGACACGAAGTAATAAAGTTGACGTATAATATTGAAATATTAAGAATTTATAAAATTAGATAATAAAATTTAAAATATTAGAAAATAACGAAAAATTACTGATGATCAATAATCAGTGAGTCTGATTATTTTGACTTTCTTTTTCTCGTCACCGTATTTCTGTTTTCTCTTCGTTAATTCTTTCCTAATTCATCTCTCCTTACATACTTTATTTATTTCTATCATCACTTCTGATTATTTGTAGTTTTACTACATACCCTTTTTTGGCTTATATGACTTTATACATAACTTAATTGTTTTGTTAATTTTACTTGTATATTTTGATTATTCATATTAAACATGTACCATGTTCACATACGCACATTGCTCATTATATTTATTTCAATTATTAGAAAACATTTAGTTCTTATCTCTTTCATTTTTGTTCCTTTCTCTTATATTTACAATATTTATTTTATCTTCTTGTATGAAATCTTACTATTCCATTATTATACGTTAACTTTCTGTATAATTATTCTTTAATCTTCTAATTTCTTCTCCATTCTATTATAAAATTTATCTCGTTTGGATTTTAACATTTAGTTTTGGATTTAGTTGTTAATTATATAATTGGATATAATTGTTAATTAGTTGTTTGGATTTAAACATCTACACAAATAAAATAAGTCTCACTTATTTGAATTTACTGCTGAAATTACTTATATTATTATTATATTAAATTATTAATAGGTAAGGAATTAGTATTAATTCTACCTAATTATGCTATATGAGTATCAGTGGCAATAGTT
>NW_027105398.1:433565-451832 GCF_000696795.3 Halyomorpha halys | reverse complement strand
TCCACATGTTTGTATCACGTCACTATGTCACCTACAGCAAATTTACTTGTTGTATATATTTGTATACAGTTGTAAATAACAATAAATAAATTATTTAATAAAAAAATAAAAAAATGGCTCTTCGCCATTTGTATTGGGTACATTATTACTAATACCTAATAAATGCTAATGATTTTTAATTTTATAATGAAATCTACTGGTTGAAGTGTTTTCTAAATATGGGTGTATAATGAAAAATAATTTTACCGAAGGGAGGGATGGGATTTGTGTGATATGTACACAGAAAATATTAGATAAGTTGTAGATTTTGGTTGGTTGGAACGATAGGAGAAGATCAAAGTTTCAATCACCAACCGACCATGATAGGCTAAACGATTGGCTAGTATAGAAATTAGGCACCTCAAGCGATCTAATTCAATGAACGCTTCCACGCTTTCTTTTCCCTGACCATTTTTCTTCTCCGTTTAGTTGGATGAAATTTGACCCGGAGTCCGTTACCCAACGTTAGGGACATCGGAGTTCCAGGGGTTGCCCAAACTTGGATATCGAGGTTACTCTCCAGAACTGAAGCTAGGTTCCAGGCTTCAAATCGAAGAAATGCTACGATTTCCAAAATATATTAACTATATATAGAGGAGATTTTGTTAGGACATGATTTCAGATACAATTTTAACCTAAATAGTTTTTAATTTTTTGAAGGTATGAAAAAAATTTTATTGCTGTTCTAGAAGGATCGTAGAACAGTGAGGTATAATACATTAAAAAATAATTAATAATATTTTTCATAACACTATAAGTTCTTATTAAGACACTATTCTGTATTCAATATCATATTTATATTTATGTATACAATTTACATAATAAAACGCTTTAAAAAAATACGTTTTTTTACGGAATACTAAAAAATAATTAAATATCTTATACATGAATTCAAAATTTATTATAAAATTTTGTAGAAACGTTGGGTCATCCACAGGGTAGCCTACACAATTTTTTTAAAAGAAAAAACATATATCAGATATCCCTGAAATCCTTATCTAAACAAAGATCGTAATCCAACGTTCTATTTAAAACTGGTTGACTCGTCAATGCTTCGCTTAAGCTTGGTATGTACTATATATAAGTTGAATTAACACTCATATGATAAATTATTTTCATTTCACTATAAAACCCAAGGCCCTATCTATATATAATAGTGATATACAAGAACGCTGTTCCCTATATGTATGTTGCGAAATGAAAACTCTAAAAAAAAAAATTAATAGAAACAAATTTACTAAAATATTGGTTCGTTTCTCATTGCAATAGGAGGTTTAAATTGAAATGAAATGAAAAAATAACTTTATTTTGGGACATATGTCCCCTAAGAGTAAATACATGGTTCATATAGTGAGATTTTTATCTGGCGAGCGTTTACAAATTTTCAGATGGTAGAATGAAATTACATTGAGTTTATTACTATTCCACTGAACCGCACCCCGGAATGATTTTCTCCTCGTATTTAATCTACGGGCAATAATAAACGCATCATTATAAATAATTTTTGAATATAAACAATTTTTAAAATGAGGAAATATATATTATTATTAATAATCATAAAAGCAGAATTATACATATTTTTTCGAACTTTTTGAATAATACAAATTTCCACGTTCTCTCACGCCAAGAACATTACAACAAAGGTCCCACTTTCTCTAGAATGGCTTTTTACAGGAAATGACATTCTACAATGCTGTTTCCTGCCTAGAAGAGTTTATCATGGTTACACCGACAGGTATAGAATCGTGATACAAGGTACCTCAAAGGACATATGCCTTTACAATAGTTCGATCAAGTAACATGAAGATCTGCAAATTCAAAAATTTCAGATAATTCACTCAATAATCTGAGCCAGTGGTCAGTAATTATATGCAAACGATCCAATTCAAGTTTGATAAATAACTATTTTATTATTATAAATATTTTTGAATGGCATGGTGCAAGAATTTTATAGGCAACAATCGTAACAGAAAAAAAATTGAGTGTGAAATGCACATTTGTTTCTCAAACTAAATTTATTATCAATACCTCCATTTCAACATATTTACATATAACACTATGGAAAACTGAGAAACACCTTGTATAACTTTTTTTTCTATAAATTTAAAAACAGAGTTTCATAAAATAAATATTTCTAAAATGTTTTCGAAACGTTCTCAGATCATTGAGATGTCTAGCCTCAGTGAGCTTTCGACTGGTCGCCCGGAAACTAGCCTTGAATCTGTCTTGCCAATCATTTCGAAAATAGGGTCAGATGAAATCCCAGACTTGTTAAGGTATTTTTTTTATTTACTTTTTTATATATATAATTGGTAAATTTTAAATTCAATACTTTACAAATAGGCCTATATCGGCTATTGACAGTATTAAGTCAAAGTCTGGTGTTTCCAAATTCTAATATTCTATTTTTTTTGATTTTAAGACCTAATTGAATACGCGATCCATAATCAAAAGTACGAAATGACCAATTGACATATATTGAAATGAGAAATTAGCTGAAACCATATTTCCCCAACCCTAACTCAAAAAAAAATATTCATTAAAAAATTGGAACTGTTTTTAAAATAAATTATTATGAAAGTAAAAATAATTAAATTGGAAGAAGATGGTTGACTGTATGAAGTAAATTGTAGGAAGATAGTCCGGGTGGTGGTCAATAAAGGTATCAATATAGTAAAAGAAAACTATTTATTGTTGATCAACGTTTGCAGGGCTTCGTCACGGCTACATGAAAAACAAGATACAAACATTGCGAAAATTGACAAAACATTAAAATAAATATTCCGAGAAAATACGAAAATAAAATAAATAAATAAATTGATAGTATGATAGAATTACAAATTATTTAGAATTCCATCACACCTGTGAAAGAAATTATTTCTTTTATGTACTTTATATACAAAAAATTATTTATTTTCGTATTTTCTCTGTAAATTTATTTTCACGTTTTGTCAATTCTTAGCTTTTCATTTAGCCCCGACGAAGCCCTACAAAGTGAGGCGAAACCGTTAGCAAGTTTTCTTTTACTATTCTAATACGTTTATTGACTGCCACCCGGACTATCTTCTTACAACAAAACTAATTAAGTAAAAGACTAAAAAAAAAATCCACACTTAAATAGATAATCAGTTCAGCAGTTAAAAAAAAAAAAATCATTCTAAAATTATTTGTTTTATTTGGGTAGTATATAATTTTAAAATAGCTCTATACCTCAGGGTAATATCCTTGGTCCTATCCTTTAATTTTCACAGCTGACATCCCAACCCATCCTAACACTATCCTCACCGTTTATGCCGATGACACATGTCTATTGTCAGTGAGCAATGATCCTTATATTGTATCCCAAACCCTCAAATCCCACATCACCACCCTTGAAGAATGGTGCCAAAACTGGAGGATTAAAATTAATTGCAATAAATTGCACTCTTCGTTGTAAACCCATAACTTCTTATCCTACCGTATCCTTTAATAATAATCCTCTAATTCCTGTCGAACGACTGACATGGAATCCTCATACAAGACTAAAAAGACAAGAAACTGCTCGTCAATTCCGACTATAACAACATTTACTAGACAAACGGTCTAAATTGCCAATCCATTACAAAAGACTGATCTACATGACTATTATAAGGCATATCTGGACATACGGAGTTGAGCTTTGGGGCTCCACTAAACCATCAAATTCCTCCAAAATCCTTCGTAAAATCCTTAATGCTCCTTACTTTGTCACAAATCAAGTCATCCATCAGGACCTCAATGTTCCATATGTTGCAGATTTGGCCAGAACAGATACCATTCCTCCCATGATAAACTTCTCAACCACCCAAATCCACTTGTTTCTAACCTGGCTTCTCCTTCATTACCTAATAATCCTCCTAGGCGTCTGAAAAGAAGATGGCCTCGAGATCTTCTCCTCTAGAAATATTATTGGAGTTCTATCAGTGGGTAGATTCTCCACATGTTTGTATCACGTCACTATGTCACCTACAGCAAATTTACTTGTTGTATATATTTGTATACAGTTGTAAATAACAATAAATAAATTATTTAATAAAAAAATAAAAAAATGGCTCTTCGCCATTTGTATTGGGTACATTATTACTAATACCTAATAAATGCTAATGATTTTTAATTTTATAATGAAATCTACTGGTTGAAGTGTTTTCTAAATATGGGTGTATAATGAAAAATAATTTTACCGAAGGGAGGGATGGGATTTGTGTGATATGTACACAGAAAATATTAGATAAGTTGTAGATTTTGGTTGGTTGGAACGATAGGAGAAGATCAAAGTTTCAATCACCAACCGACCATGATAGGCTAAACGATTGGCTAGTATAGAAATTAGGCACCTCAAGCGATCTAATTCAATGAACGCTTCCACGCTTTCTTTTCCCTGACCATTTTTCTTCTCCGTTTAGTTGGATGAAATTTGACCCGGAGTCCGTTACCCAACGTTAGGGACATCGGAGTTCCAGGGGTTGCCCAAACTTGGATATCGAGGTTACTCTCCAGAACTGAAGCTAGGTTCCAGGCTTCAAATCGAAGAAATGCTACGATTTCCAAAATATATTAACTATATATAGAGGAGATTTTGTTAGGACATGATTTCAGATACAATTTTAACCTAAATAGTTTTTAATTTTTTGAAGGTATGAAAAAAATTTTATTGCTGTTCTAGAAGGATCGTAGAACAGTGAGGTATAATACATTAAAAAATAATTAATAATATTTTTCATAACACTATAAGTTCTTATTAAGACACTATTCTGTATTCAATATCATATTTATATTTATGTATACAATTTACATAATAAAACGCTTTAAAAAAATACGTTTTTTTACGGAATACTAAAAAATAATTAAATATCTTATACATGAATTCAAAATTTATTATAAAATTTTGTAGAAACGTTGGGTCATCCACAGGGTAGCCTACACAATTTTTTTAAAAGAAAAAACATATATCAGATATCCCTGAAATCCTTATCTAAACAAAGATCGTAATCCAACGTTCTATTTAAAACTGGTTGACTCGTCAATGCTTCGCTTAAGCTTGGTATGTACTATATATAAGTTGAATTAACACTCATATGATAAATTATTTTCATTTCACTATAAAACCCAAGGCCCTATCTATATATAATAGTGATATACAAGAACGCTGTTCCCTATATGTATGTTGCGAAATGAAAACTCTAAAAAAAAAAATTAATAGAAACAAATTTACTAAAATATTGGTTCGTTTCTCATTGCAATAGGAGGTTTAAATTGAAATGAAATGAAAAAATAACTTTATTTTGGGACATATGTCCCCTAAGAGTAAATACATGGTTCATATAGTGAGATTTTTATCTGGCGAGCGTTTACAAATTTTCAGATGGTAGAATGAAATTACATTGGTATATTGCCTTTACTACTGTTTATAATGTTAATCAATACATGCCTATTTATTTGATTACAAAGATGTGGAGGTTTGGTTATTCAATAAATGAAGGAATAGGTGTTGTTTAAAGGAGAGAATGGATGAGGACTGGCGAATGGAGATGGGAAGTGAATTCCAAAGGGAGATTGCACGTATGACGAAGGATTTGCTAAAGGAGGTTCTGTAGGAAGGCATATATAAATCATTCGGATGTGATCTGGTGTTTAATGTTTGATTACTATACTTGAATAATTGATTTAATTGTGGTTACTGTTTCATTTAATTTTAAATTCATTGTGATTCTCTTGAGTATATTATATTTTTGCCAGTTCAAATTGGTAAATATACAAATCCCTTAGTTTTCCAATTTACAAAATCCAACGCATGTTTGTCCATCATAAAATATTGGACTCTTAAGTTGGTTGTTGAACCATAAATTTTGCTTGTGATTCTCTCTTATTGTCATGGTATTTAAAAAAAAACAAAAAAAAAACACATGAATGCATAGATTTCCCCAAAAGGTTTCTATTTTTTTTTTTGTCCTGGCTATTTCTAGCATACGAGGTTCGGGGGCAGTGGGGTTTGCAACTCAAACAAAAAAATTAACAATTTTTTTTTTTATTCTTATATAAATTAATTATTTAATTATTATTGGAAAAACATTTTTTACTGTGCTGCAGCCCAGCGCTAGTAGCCCCTTACTGATGGCATCAGTGATACATCAAGACTGAAAAACACGACACAAAATTGTTCTTATATATAAGAAGATGGATAGGGTTGCGGTAAAAAAAAGAACAAATAGTTTATAACTATTTTAATGTCCGACGTTTCGCCCTACTTTACAGGGCTTTCTCAGGGCTGTTCAAAGCGATAGGTTAAACACAGTTAAAATTGTTCTTACTTCAATATATGGTTCATTCTTAAATTACGTGCGATTTTCATGATAAAAAAGTTTATAATTTTGATTGAATTTAAAAATAAAAAAATTAACATTGAAGAATCTACACCTTTTATTGACATTAGCTATCCCTTCTACTTGGTACAGTCTCAACTAGGAGTCGAGATAAAAGTCTTTTTTTCTACTAAAATTGTTTAGAAGCATATTAGATTTATTTTTTTCTTCCTTTCTTTTTTTTTTTTTTCATTTTTTTTGTAAATTTAAAGGTAACGAAAAACATCGTCAATTAGGTCTCCGATTGCAGTTACTCATTCTTTTTATTACAGAAATTATTTTAAAATATTTATGATAACGAATTGAATTAAAAAATTTCATTAAATAAATAAAAATTTCAATAAATTGGCTTCTATATTATATTATTTGATTTTATCCAACAATATAAAAAATCAATGTCCAATTATTCCAATTAATTCAGCTTGAAAAATTAAAGTAAATATGAACACCTATACTGTCGAATTGATTGTAAGTTATTTAATCATTTGATAGACTTAAACGATTTAAAATAAAATATTTAATTATAATAAAATTTATTTATAAATTTATTTTAAAGTGGATACTTCAATCAATTTCTGACATATTCGCGATGGTCGTCTAATAGAAAAATGAGTAAATTAGGCCATGGTGAAAAACTGAAAATAATTAAAATAATGACTGAAAAATTGCTGTAGTTATAGGTATCTGACATGCTCCTCTGGACGAAGAAATATATTTTAGATTTAATATAGCGAATCATTCTCTCTATGGTAGGATAGGTCATACCCCATCACTCTTGTAATCAAGCTTGTCATTGATACACCAACACACAAAAGAATCAAATAAAAATATATTTGATTAAAACTACGTCATAACGGACACCAACATAACGGAATTTCTTTGTTTTATTTTGAATTCCTCCTTGTTTTCTCAAAACCTCATGTAATTTTTACCGAATCTGAAAAGCTTATATTGAAAAAATAGAATCATATCGTTGCTTACGCAGTTAAACCTCCTACCACGGAAAATCTTCAAACCTACTAAAGAAAATCAATATGTCAATATCTTGACAGAATTCTTCAACTCAGAAAAAATTATGTATCTTAGAAAACGATGGTTAATGCAGTTAATGCATTTTTTTTTTTTTTGCAGTACAAAAATTAAATTAAGTTTTTCTAAAAAAAAATTGTTTTTGATGAAATATAAGATAAAAATATATGTTAAAAAAATATTAACGTGATCCATATATACCCGATATGCCCGGAATAAATATACCACGATGTTATTAAAAATAAATATGCTTTGATGAGTTTAAAAATAAAAATAACCCATGATAGGAGCATAATATTTATTATACATATAACAAAAAACGTAGCTTAAGTTTCAATTAAGGATAAATTTAACAAATTTTTAAAGAAATAAAATGAGATTTTATAATTGCAGTGGTTCACAGCTCATAGAAATCATGTGACCACTAAAAAAGAAATTGAACCATACTCAGTCCGTGACTTGAGGCGTAGGAGGGTTCTCCCAAGGAAAATACTTGACGATTAAGTTGTTTAATTTTGAGGCGCTTTTGTTGTGTACTTAGCTGTTAAACTCTTTCAGAATATACTAGAATATTAGGTAAAGTAATTAATTAAATAGTTTTATTGTTACAGTTAATAATTCCTCGTAAAATATTTAGTGCCGCACCCCTTTCTTGAACCAGTCTCAATGTTCTAACCACAGGTTAAGAACCACTGGTTTATCGCAATGTTCGTTTAAGTTGTAATTTTAATTTTACAATACTCACAATTGTCAGATTTTATTACCTTCTCAAGTACACCCTTCATGGGACCTTCTTGAACATTTTTTAATTTCAAGTACACATTTTACCCATTCTTTGTTCTTGTTTGAGTCATAATATTTTTCCCCACATCAACCGGATTCGACTATATCCTAGCCACTTAAAATATCAAATCCGTCATCAAAAATTTAAAAAAAAAAAGTTTTATAGATACTGTACTTTTTTTAATATTTATTTTTATTTTGATATAGTTTTGAATTTATAAAAAAAAAAAAAAAAAAAAAAAAAAAAATACCACATCAAGTAAAAATTATATCTTTAAAAACATCGGTTTTTATGTTATTCATTTTTTATTACACTAAAAGTATTTAGATTTTTTATTTTACAAAACTTTTTAAATTAATTTAATAAATAGACTAGGTTAAATTAATATCTTAGTCATACAGTTTATAAAAATCGAATTAGTTTAGTACGGGGCCATAATATTTTCAGTGTATTTCCTAACTGATTGGAAACAGAACAAATCAAGAGGTGCATTTCGTGCAGTTAGTGGCGTGAAAACGTGATGTTTCGGACTTCGGAAAGATTCTTCAAATGTGGTAAAATTACCAGGATGCTCCCTATTTCTGCAGTCCTTTAATCCCAATGGGAAGAGTTGGATTACTTTTAAGGAAAACAGGTGGATGCAGGTGCGGTACAAACTCTGTATTCAAGATTTTGGTATCAATAACCAAACTGACAAACATTTGTTTCGACTAACGTTAACGCCAACTTTAGAACCATTTTTGAAAGTGAAAACCAGGGTCTGGAACTCGATTTTGAACTAGGTGTCGTTCGACTATACGCAGTATATTAATCCTAAACTAGGTGGAAACTCATCATTGGAACTAACCTAGAATAGGTTATTGTTATAATTACTATGTTACTGTTATTATGTTACTGAAGATGGAATCGCCTTTTTGACTAACTATAAGTGTTAAATGTACATAGCGGAAAATATATTATACATTCTTATTTATCTCTATGTAGCCGTGGTATTTCCTATTATCAATGAATTGGCATAGCTTTGACCAATCTAATGCCATTTTTTAATTTCAAATTGAACTTTGACCATCCATACCCAAGAACTTAACAGGCTCAGACTTCCTAATTTCGCAAATTCGCAATAATATGATCCAATAAGCCTGACGAAATTAGAGGTATAAATTCTTAGCATGCTGTTTTTGATAAGTAGGGTGTGTACCCCTTTCCGTTATTGGCAAACGTATTTAAATGCAAAAAAAAAAAAAAGACATGGGCTCCTAAAAAATACATCTTAAACGATAATTTTGACTTGGTACCAAAGCCAATTCAAAGTCGATTTTCCATTACAGGGCGGAATTTCTGAATTTAAGTGTGAAACCGTGGACTCATGACATAATGCATAACTTATTATACGAAATTAGAATAAAATAATTTAGGAAACGGACCTTAGGTGTTTTTTGTTTTGTTTTTTTGTAAACATTACTTGGGAGCAAAAATATCTATTAAACATAAATATTAGTACAATAATATAAAATATCAGTATCATAAAAATATCAGTACAAGGGCTATTATAGAGTTTCACAATTTTTTCTTTTAAATGCGAGGCTCATAGCAAATGCTACTTCCCTTTATCAATCCACTCCTGATACAAATAAATTAATAATTCACAAATAAAAAAAGCACTAAACATTTTTAAAGTAAAAATTAACACATATAATATTTGAATGCTATAGTTATTCCATTTTCGTAACATTTTAATTTATGAATCCACCATTCTTCTAGATACTTCATACAATCCCTTTCTGTGGCATGTGAATTCTTTGTTCAAACAATATTTGAATCACTAATTATCCAATAAGAAACTACATTGATATACAAGCTATCGTTCAAACTTTGCACTTGGATATGAAGAGAAAACTAGAGCGAACAATGGCTAATTGTTTATAGCATTTCCCGCGGCGAACTAATCGAATTTTGATACGGAGCATTTTTTCCGCCAGTTATCAATCAAGATCTTGGCAATCCAAGAGCATTCGTCTTCCTACCTGGATTTAGGAAAACGGTCTTTCCTAATGTTCTATAGGTAGGTATGTCAGAGAAACTTAAACCAATTTACAAGATTAATTCTAAACTGCAGAAGTTTATTATTTCAGTTAATAATTTTTAGCTCTCTAATCTGGGTACTTTGATGTAGATGGCTTAGTTACTTCGTAAATATTCGTAAAGAAAATTTTCTTAGATCAAGGATTGGTAAACAGCGGATCGCAAACCAAATATGACCTCTTCTAAGATATTTGTGCGCCTTTTCAACATATGTTCTTTTCAATATGTCATATATTGTGTTTCCATATCTTGGAAAACAGAGTAGGGCCAAAATTATTCGATTGACAAGAGACGAATACTTTTTTATTCGATTGACGAGAGACGAACAAATCTTTATTCGAATAAAAATACGACTAAACAATCGGAATACTTTTTTATTCGAATATTTAAAATACATTTCAATCGAATAAAAAATTAGTCGAATGAAAAATTATTCGAATACAAAATTAATCTAATATAATCTAATACATATTATTCGAATAAAAATTGGATTTTTTTTTTAAATTCACCTTTTTTTTACCACCTTCAATTACTAATGTATGAGGGCCCTCTTTCACATATTCAGACAAGAACAAAACGAAATAGCTATCGATTTTAAGATCCCTTATCGATTTATTTATTATTTTTTTATTTCAACATATAGGGGCCAATTTTTAGGTTTTCGAATTTGCAGAATATGAAAATGCTATCGATTTTAACATCGCGTATAGATTTATTTTAACGTTCTTGATTTCTAACATGTTACGGTCCATTTATACATTCTGAGGAATGCAGAATATGAAAAAGATATCAATTTTAAGATCGCGTATCGATTTATTTTTACTTTTCTGATTTCTAACATGTTATGGTTCCTTTATACATTTTCAGGAATGCAGAATACGAAAATTATATCGATTTATTTTTACTTCTACGATTTCCAACATGTTAGAGTCCCTTTATACGTTTTGAGAAATGCAGAAGATGAAAATACTTTGGATGTTAAGATCGTGTATCGATTTACATGAACTTTTCTGATTTCTAACATGTTAGGGTCTCTTTATATGTTTCAATATATGCCAAAAATGAAAATGCTATTGATTTTATGATCGCGTATCGCTTTAATTATCGGGTTTCGATTTATTTTAACTTTCTTGATCCCGAATATGTTAGGGTCACTTTATATGTTTTGAGATATCTAGACTATGAAAATACTATCGATTTTAAGATCGCGTAACGATTTATTTTAACTAAGATAAGAAATCTGCATATCTCATAACATAAAGAGGCCCTAACATGTTAGAAACCAGAAAAGTTCAAATAAATCGATAGCATTTTCTTATTCTATAGATATCAACATATATAAAGAGACCCTAACATGTTATAAATCAAGAAAGTGAAAATTAATCGATCCGCGGTCTTAAAATCGACAGCATTTTCATATTCTACATATCCCAAAACATGAAAAGGGACTCTTATATGTTAGAAATCAGAAAAGTTAAAATGAATGTATACGCGATCATAAAATACATCTATGTCTAGCTGTAAGAAAAAAATGTCGTCTTTATACAAATACAAATGTATTCGGATGGGTAATCATTTAATTTTTTCGAATAAGAGATTATTTTTCTATAAAATGGACGAATATAAAAGTATTCAAATGATTATTCGAATTGTTTTGCCTGAATAATTGATTATTCGTATAAAATAACGACGAATAAAAAAGTAATCGGATAGTTGATCATATGTCTTGTACGAATAATTGATTATTCGTGTAAAATAATGACGAATGAAAAAGTATTCGGATCGTTAATCACATTATTCGTACAAACACATGTGATTAACATGTGTTTGTACGAATAATTGATTATTCGAGTAGAAAATTCTGGAATAAAAAAAGTATTCGTCTCTCGTCATTCGAATAATATTTGCCCAACTCTGTTGGAAACTTATTCTTTAAAAAAACTGGTTCTTCTGGAAGACGACATAGAATATGAGCGCAACATTGGGAATTCATTTATTGGAGAAAAAAACTAAAATATTCACTTGTATGCCTGTAAACAAGATCAAGCAAACTAATATATCCCTTTTGTAAATTTTTAGAATATTAGTACATAGTTAAGCGATCGGTTCATCATCAATTTCCATTAATGATTCCAAAATACAGACCTATTAATTTTATTAATATATAATATTTACAAAGTATTTCAGGGTTAAGTTCCCTAACTGAAAATATGACTTAAGGACCTCAAAGCATTAAAAAAATCCCTATGATAGCAACTATTATTAAGCATTAAAATTCATATTAAATGTTAATCAAAGTTATTATAGTCAGCATTAAGACAGGCTCCACGTCTTTCGCGCGGCAAAACGGCCCTGAACATATGTTTTTGTTACACTCTCCAAAATCGACACTACTGGATTGTTTTGCATGCGATGGCATTAAAAAATTAAGGTCATAGATCTTTTAATTAATGTCACCACAAAACAAAACACATCTAGCGGTGTCAATGCTTGTGAGCAATTACACATATCCAGTACCATTTGACCACTACTGCTATGGAGGAAAGGTCGAGTCTGTCTAATTACTCAAAGTAAACACTTTGAATAACATTTAATATAAATTGTATTGATTGCATTCCATTAATAAAGTAGTTGGAATGCATATTAATTTATTTTTTTATAACCTAAATAGTTTATAAGGATGAAAATCTTTAAACGTATAGCATTTATAATCATACCTTCATTGGGAATTTTTTCTTACTTTGAGATCCTTCTTGATTTTTTTTTCTTCATACAGGAGCAGTCTAAATAATACTTTTATAAAATTGTTAGGTATTTTAATTCTTTTATAAAACTTTTCCACGTTGCAGTTCGTCTTAACAAAGACTGCAACATATTTCATTAAATTTTCTTCCCAAAATCCATTAATAAAAGAACTTTGCAACAACGAATTTTCTCCAGTAATTTTAATCTATTTGCTTTTTTTAGTCATATATATTGTTGTGTAGGTTTTTGATTTAATTTTTCCTACTTTGATAACTCAATATTTAAGAAAATTCATAAATTAATTACAATTTTATTTATATTTAACCCAGTTGATATTGTTTAATTGTACTAGTGGGCGTCCTTTATCATGTAGAATAGATAGATAGTTTCTTGGCTAATATATACATCTTTTAGTCATGGATTTTGGCCCATTTGGTGTAAGTAGTTTTTAGTATTAGTGGCAATGAAAGTATAGATATAAATACGTATACATAGGTAAATTCCTGTTGCTTACTGTAACATCTCAACATAATTTAATAAAACAACGAAACAAAAACAGTGTTCTCCCCTCCAAAAAAAAAATCTATAAATATATTACCAAAGTTTTTATTCATATATAAAAATTTTTTTTAAAAAATAGTAATGTGGGGTATTGAATATTATAAGAAGTTATATTTCTTTTCAGATGGAATAAAAATGGATTTTATAAAAATTGTTAGAATTGTTCTAAAAAAAAAAAATAAATAAATAAAGTAAAATAAACTAATATATTTAAATAAGGAAGATTGTGTTCATTCACCAATTTCATATTAGTTTCTAGAAACTTTTCCAGTAGAAGATAATTAATTTAAAAAACAATAATAAATCATAATTCTGAAGTTTTTTTCTAGATTTAATAAACAAAGATTTTTTAAAAATTGTAATCAGGTGTATTGGAGATTACTAAAATTACATACTGCAACAATCATTTTTTTTTCTATAAATTATATAATAAAAGCCTATTCTTTTACATTTTTAGTAAACATGGATTTTTAAAATGTGTAATGTAGTGTATTAAAAACTGTTTGAATCAGCTTCCGCTATCATAATAAAACTTTTTTTTTTGCAGATTCAATAAACATGGAGTTTTTAAAAATTGTAATCCAATGTATTGAAAATTGCTAAAATTAGATACTACACTCAACATTTATTTTGTCTATAAATTATATTATTAAAGCCTTTTTTTTTGCGGATTTTAAAAAAAAATATAATTTAAAGTATTGAAAGTTGTTAGATTTGCATATCGCCATTAGAAGATAACAACATTTTTTTCTAGAAAAACCAAGCAAAGTCCATAAATTAAATTAATAGACTTTTTTCTTTTATTTTTGGTGATTTAATAAAGATTGATTTTGTAAAAATTGTAATGTTGAGTATTGTATTGAACATTGTAAGAAGTAGATACCTCGATAATATATTTTTTCAGATGGAATAAACATGAATTTTCTAAAAATTGTTAGAATTTTTTCTAAAGAAAAACAAAACAAAGTCAATAAATTATATTACCGAAGGTTTTTTTTTTTTTTTTCCTTTGTAGATTTAATAAACATGGATTTTTTAAAAATTGTAATACAGTGTATTGAAAATTACTAAAATTAGAAACTGCAGCAATAATTTTTTTGTATATAAATTATATAATTAAAGCCCATAGTTTTACAGGTGTAATAAACATGGATTTTTAAAATTTGTAATGTAGCGAGCGTATTGAAAATTGTTAGAAACAGCTACCCTAATAAAACTTTTTTTTTTGTTTTTTTTGCAGATTCAATATACATGGATTTTTTAAAAAATTTAATCTAGTATATTGAAAATTACTAAAACTAGATACTGCAACAATAATTTTTCTTTGTCTATAAATTATATAATTAAAGCCTATTGTTTTACAGATGTAATAAAGGTGGATTTTAAAAATTTGTAATGCTTATTGAAAATTCTTAGAATCAGCTACCGTCATTATAATAAAAAGGTTCTCTTTTTTTTTTTTTTTTGCAGATTCACAAACATCGATTTTTTAAAAATTGTAATGTAGAGTATTGGAAATTACTTGAATTAGATACTGCAGTAATTGTTTTATTTTTGTTTTTAATTTTGCTTTTTCTTCCTTTCTTTTTACAGATTAAATAATAATTTTACAACTCTAAATTTATAAATAAAACTTTGTTATTATTATTAATAATCATTACTAACAGTGACCTAAAAATCCTGTTATTTCTAATACTGGATGGAAAAGAAATTTCTTTAGTGTATTTCTATACACGCACAATAAAGTATTGATCAATAGTTGATATTTCCCGATTTGTCAAACGATCTGATTGGGCAATGACCTCGACCAGTTGACCAATCGCACTAGATCTCTTTACGACTCGGTTACGGTCAACGTAGAGGTAGCATGTGTACGAAAACTATTTTTTTTTTCGAGGCCGACACTTTCACTACTTGTTGAACACATGCTTTGTTAACGCCATACTGGACTCATTTTTTACAAAGGCCCTAACAACAGAGGACAAGGACGTCAACTCTATTGGCATAGAATACTACATATTTAATACTAAAAATTAATTCTCTTTTAATAAATATTAGTTTATAATAATCAATACTCTGATAAATTAAAAAAATAATTTATTTATGATGGAAACAATGAACTGACTGAAGCAAAACAATGTATTTAAAAAAAAATACCACTTCTTGTAACACGGATCATTTGTGATAGTCCAAAGTTTAAAAAATCAATTTCTCAGTCCGCTGGTGTTCCTCAAGGTAGTATCTTAGGTCCCATTCTTTATACGGTTTATACAGCTGACATCCCAACTCACCCTAATACAGTCCTAACAACATACGCTGATGACACATTTATACTGTCTGTAAACAACGACCTAACTAACGCATCACAGACACACATAAAATCTATTGAAGAATGGTGACAAAACTGGAGAATCAAAATAAATCCTGACAAATCCCATCAGATCACCTTTACTCTCCGTCGTAGACCTCTACCCTCCTGCCCTACAGTATCCTTTCTAAATACTCCACTAACACCTGTTGAACAGATTCCATACTTAGGACTCCATCTTGACAAGAGACTTAATTGGAATCCACATACAAGACTGAAACGACAACAAACTGGTCGTAGATTTCGATTGCTACAACACCTACTTAACAAACGCTCTAAACTTCCCATTCATTACAAAAAATTATTCTACACTACAATAATCAGATCAATTTGGAATTGAGCTCTGGGGCTCAGGCTGTGAATTTTTTTTTCCAGTAATGCCATAAAATTTCGAGAATTTCGTAGGACACTGTCATGTTTCTCCTCTGAAACAAATAACTACTAAACTGAGGTTTTTTTTTAAGAAGTCGAATGGAAATAAACAAACTTAGAGAATGTCCTAAATGGATGAGATTAAGTATGGGTAAGTAATCAAATAGGATTAAAATATTTACAGTCCTTTGAAATCTTACATTTGTTAAAACGGTCATTTTTTTTTTTTTACACCCCATTAATTTAATTAGCTTTATATCAATACTAATCCCAAACGTGGTAGACATGAGGTCACATGTCATTTTCCCTAACCAATGAACGTACCGAATCCTGAGATTCGCGCTCTCATGGAAGGCTGCCTTTATAGTATTTCACATTGTCCCATGTTTACGACACCGATCAAAGCAAGTTCACGCTTCGGCTAGACTAGATCTTTTTATAAAATAATTAATTTTTTTAAGTCCGAAGTATAAGAGCTTGATTTTTCATTTATCGTACTTTTTTCAGTGGTCACAGTTGGAAGCTCCCTTAATTGAATCAGTCACTGAATCCATCAACGGAAACTTGATCGCTTCGGAGTTTACTATTTCCCTCCATATCAAGGAAATGATGAAGGTTTCACGGTAGGATAACCACCTCATCTAATTAGACACGTTTAACAACCAGTAAAGTTTTTCATGAGTGAAATTCTCTGGACAGAGCTGACCGTACCACCTTCCCAATCATATAAACTATTAAAAATATAGCATTAATGGTGAGGTTATAGTTATTGTAGCAATCCTGGACCCTAGTCAAAGTTCTCAAAGTACTGGATGGTCTAAATCTATAGGAAAAATATCTAAGCATTTGCTAAATTAGTTTATATAGGCGTTTTGCAAATCTTTTAAAACAAAATTTTAAATCCAAGTGGATACCATTAGAAATTCTCATTCATCATGTTCTTATTACGATTTTTTATTTCTTCTTCTGTAAATAGAATAACAAATTAATTTTTACTTTTTACAAATTAATAATAATTAGTACCAAACACTTCTTCAGAATAGATAAAATGTACTATCTAGTGACGAAAGTAATATGAGTTTATGTCAAAATTTCTATATATTTTGCAACGTAGAAAATGATTGACCTGTTTCGGCCATTTTTTGATTTATACCATTTTTCTTCCTTACTTTGTCACAAATAAATTCATCCATAAAGAAGTTAATGTTCCATATGTAAACCGATCTAGCTCGAACCTGACATCAAATCTACCATTATAAAATCCCCAACCAACCAAACCGACTAGTTCCTCTTCAATCCTCCAAGGCGCCTGAAAATAAGATGGCCTGGAGACCTTCTTAGTGCTACCAATGGGTAGTTTCTCGATAAACCAGTATCATTCCATTATAATCTAGTATCAAATTTCCTAAATGCATTGTTATCTAAATACAGTTATAAATGTCATAAATAAAAATAAATACTATTTTACTACCTCTTTTCCTAAATTTATATAAACATATGCCGTGTAAGTAGATTTGCAATAAGCGACCGGTCGGTCATTCGGAATGACACTCTTCAGTCAAAAGAAAGATTGATGTGATTAACTTGAATCATGCATCTCAACTATCAGTCCAACGCTTACTTATAAATGAGATTTCAGATATTAAGTATTCTTAATATTTTAGAGCTTGTTCTGTTTTTGCTTTTTACACTTTCTGGCATTTCCTAGCAACAATAAATTGAAACGTACGAGAGAGGTGAAGTACCGTAACCTTCCCTCCACTCCAAATTTGGAATGATTGGAATTCACAATTTTCTCGGTAATCCATCCAACTGATCCATTAGGGGTTCCTTTTAAGTGATATATTATTCCTTTTTTAAGGAAAAGAATCAGACACAGTTTAATTAACGTTCAATTTCTTTTTTAACTA
>NW_027105398.1:417920-428455 GCF_000696795.3 Halyomorpha halys | reverse complement strand
ATAAATTTTTCCTTAAAATCGAAAATATACACTCTCAGTTTACGTTTTAGACATCAAGACACTAATTTAGTTCCATGTTTTTCAGTGAGTTTTTGGCCATAATCGATCGAACCGTTAATCGGCATTTAATGAAATTTTTAGAGATTGTGTGGGCAGTTAGTTTGCCCTACATGGATTTTATAAACTTCTAAACAATAAATTAATAAAGAAAAAATAATCAAATAAAAATTAATAAATACTGACATTCATACATAAATATGTGGATAACATCTAGTTCAATCATTAAATTATATGCAACAAAATTCAAAATGCACCCCAAAATTAGTAACAAAAGCAATTTTGTGCAGGAGAAACTCAAATTGTACAAATTTTGGAAAAACGTTCAATTTTGTGAAAAATGAAACTAGTCTTATTTGAATGTCTTTTTCATGATTTGAATTGTGTCGAGATTTGGTAAAATTTGACGCTATGGAACAAAGACATAATTTTATAATGATTTTAATATTTTTGGAACGAGCTTTCATGAATATTTAATTTATTTAAATAATATAGAAAATATCGTAAATGAATATCACTATACTCCTAGCCACTGATTAATTAATAAAGATATTGAATTAAATAATGTTGCATTAATTATAAAATTCTTTTTTTTTAAATAATGCAGTTAATTCAGTAATAAATTATTTATAAAAGCTAATATTTTAATTGAAAATGTATAAAAGTTTTTGTTTCTATCTATACTTTAAATAAAATTTAGACGTTGCTAAAGACTTTGAAAACATTGGAATAATTTTGAAAACATTTGAATAATTCATATTATTTTGATTATACAATTTATTGTAATAATCTATTTTCATAAGGCTGTCATATGAGAAATAAGAGGTATCTTTCTCATGAAGCACTAATTAATGAATTTCAGATCTAAAAATGACTTTTGCTATGAATACATACATGAATAAATAATATGAACCCAGAAAAGAAAGACTTGAATATGGGGAAGAAGATCATAAAACGTTCTAAAGAAGAATGTAATAACGTGTTAAAGAAGTGTTAAACGACTACGTATAAAATATGTTACATCTACTGCTTTTACAGTATTAGTACAAGGGAGCTTAATGTTTTAAATATATTTTAAAAATGTAAAATTTGTGGTGGATATATCTATATTCTAAAATGTAGTTTAGAACTGAATAATGATCTGAAGTTCTATAACTAATTGCTTTTTCATTTATAAATCATTAAAAGCTATTTCAATTGTTTCTGGTATAGTTATTATTAGTCATCTTCATACCTACTACGTATAATTTACTCTGACTAACCCCATTCTTTATTGTAATTCAAATCGTAAATTCTATTTCTAATTCTAAGAAGATATTTGTATAAAAAATATTGACAATTGTAGGAATAACCTAAAATGTTTTTCATTGATAGCGGATTACCGATAGTAAAAGTAAAAAAAAAAACAGTGTTTCTAATTGTTGTGACTTACCTCATGAAGCTTTTTGTTCCTCAACACTTCCCGAAGCCTAGGCGCTGCTAACTTTTCCTCTTCATTTTCTGCCTCCTCGACCGCCCTCTCCCTTGGTAGATGTTCTTCGATGTCGTACCTCCTCACCTGGCTGTAGATCTGCAAGGGTACAAACCCAATGTCGACCTTCTTGTCCTGAACATGACCCTTGGCCCACCCTCCGGGTACGCCGTACTTCGGCCTAGTCGGCACATCCCTGGGCTTCTCGTGTTCACTGATGAATTCTTCCGGTCTTCTGGGAGGCTCCGGATCTTGATCTGTCGAAGCTGCTGTGTCCATACGATCCTGAGCAGCAGGTATTGCCCGACCTAGCCTGTCCCAAGCTAACTCGAATGCGGCACGCGCACGTCTCCTTGGTTCTTCATTCACGTCTATCAAATTGAATTTCCCATTCGTCTTAAAACTCCAAAAAGGCGCTAGTTCTCCGATATAAGAAGAATAAGGAACCTGGTCGAGAGGGGAATAGTCCATCTCCTGGAGACCGAAGAGATCCTTCCTCTTCCACTGGTCACTCCTGCTCTTCCTCGGATCCGGGAGGGCTCCCGCCCAGGAGAGCGCCCCTAACAAGAGGATAACCAACCGCGCGCGGTCCATCTGAACTGAGCGAGAGATCCGGAGCACGGCGGTGGGGCAACCCTCCGGAGCTTTCCCTCCCTCCGCGAACTACCCCGAGGTGGGGAAATGCTTTCAGATTTTCCGTAGGGAGCTTTATGTAAAATTTGAACCCTGACGTAACCGATTTCACAGTCACGTAAGTAGACTTTGTCGTCGAAAAGAGACAGGAGAGTGTGTAAGGTGCGGTATTGTCTGTACGTGCTCGGGCATTGTCACTAGTGAAATGGCGGTCCTCTATTGGGAAAGCGGACCGCAAATGAACTGGTCACTCTCCGGGAGGTTTGAGCAATTCCCAATGTGTCCCTCTGTCGTTACATGCCCCGTATCAGTTTAATTTTCTCCTTTGTAAAGTGTATTTGTGACCTATAATAATTATAAATATGAGGAATATGAATGTACTTATAAAAACTAAACATTACAGGTTTACTTTTGAGGTGATACATTCCAAAATCAGTTAAGTCCGTTTTCATATTATTTTGCTTTTTAACAAACAGTTTTTGCTCTACATTATCAAGAAAAAAAAAAAAGAAATTTCTTCCAAAATAGATAAATTAATTTAAATTTAACTGCCTAATAAAAATGATAATCTAGAACTATATTAAATAAATAGTAAATTAATATTTTGAAAATATATTTGGCTTTATTTGGAATACAACGCCTCATTTGTTTATTTCAGTACTTTCTGTGTAGTTATAAAAGCACAAGGCAGGGACATATGATAAAGCATAGGTTTCAATATCCAATAACATCTGTTTTATATCATCATTAATGTTCTATAAACTACTAGGTTTATTAAAAGCTTGAAAAAAACATAAATATCTAAGTTCAATGAAATTACACAATTTATAATATTATTATTATTTTTTTTATTGATTTAATATGTTATTATAAAATATAGAGAGTAATAGAAAAGAATTTAATATAGCGGTTTATGAACATAAATCTTTTTATTATCAATAAAATTACACAATCTACTGTATTAAAAACTTGAGAAAAAAAAAACATTAATATCTAAGTTCAATGAAAGAACACAATTTATAATATTATTATTTTTTTGTTTGTTTTAATAAGTTATTATAAAATATATAGAGTAATAGAAAAGAATTTAATATAGCGGTATATGAACGAAAAACGTTTTACTATCAATAAAATTATATATTCTACTGTATTAAAAGTTTGAAAAACCATAAATATGGTCAATAAAATCATACGATTTATTATACTATTATATATTTTTTAAATTGTTAAAATAAGGATTATCTCTCTAGGAAGTCTGGTGAGTCAATTTGTTATAATTTTTTGAGGTTTATTACTTCCATCATTTTCAATAAATTATTATTTATTTATTCATTAACATTGTACAACGTTTCGGGACCACTGTCCCATATTCATGCACTATAAAAACCTCATGATTTCATATGGGAAATCATGTCCTCCATTTTTGCATCTTCACTTCTCTGTTATTAATCCTCCCTCTCCCCATGTGTCAGAAATTAGCAGGAAGTAGATCATAAAAAAATAAACTCGTAATTTGAAATATTATGTAAATTAAAAAATTGAAAACAAGTAAAAAAAAATAATTATTATAATTAAAAATTAGTACAAAAATAGTTTATTATATTTTCGACCACAAATATGAGGATGATTTTAATGTGAAGCTTCCACAACTAAAACTGACCAATCCATATCTCTTTTTTATTAGTTTTTTTTTTTTAGAAAACCTTTAATGTAGAAGATTTCACGGAATCTATGAACTTTTATTAAAAACGCTTTACACCAGTTTTGAAGGCGAATCTTTAGATTTCTGTTATCATGTAGCATATTTTTAAAAAGTTTTGTCATCAAAAAATATGTTTTATTCCCAATTTTCATAATTTGGGATACTTTCATAATTTCAGACAGAAGTTACGTGAACAAAGCTAAAGTATAAGGGGCTGTTCGAAACAAAATGGCAGAAATGCCTCCTTTGGCGTAGGAAAAAATAAATAAATAAAATAAAAATTTAGGATACCCTACTCTTGTCAATACCATTGATATGATTTAGTTAATCCATCTGCATCCTGCGTTTTATTGGGATTATACAGATTTATTAATAAATTAAAAAAAACCTAAATGTATGTGCAATAACTACTATAAAAAATATACACATATAAATAATCACATCTCCATAAACTCAACCCCCATCCCTCGGCAACGCATATGTATAACCTACACGCCTAGTCATTTTATGGGCAGCTACAAATATTATGTAAGAAATATTCCTACCATCACCAACAATTATTTTCAGCCCTCCTTTCCCCCAAAATGCAGTAATTATCCAGAGATAGATGGAGATGCGTTGACCCAGAACGTCAGCACTCCGTCAAGCGTGAAAGTCCCGCTCTTCACACTCCTCTCTCCTGTTCCTGGACAGTTATCGAACTGGCGATTATAAAAGTCGATGTAGCGGGACTAATATCGATACTTAGCGATGTACAGGTAACAGTCGATGTTAGTGAGATAATTGTGACAGGGGTAATTAAACCAGTCATTTTTATTGCCCTCCACAAAAAAATTCATCTCATATGGTATGACTCGAATACGATATAATTCGAAATTTAATAAACGGAAAAACTCGATATTTCGGTACAAAATATGTTCCCCCAACAATATATTATATTAAATTGGACTCCTTAATTCGTCTACAAGACCCACTTACTCGATCTTAAATTTGCTATAGGATGGGAGACTCTGTTACTCCAAATTTTACCATCAAAAAATTTCAGTATTATGAAATCAAATCAAATCTGTTACCAGACCAAATTAACTCCATAATTCGAATACGGGATTGAATAACTCGTGAAATAAGTGAAAGTTACGATAGGACGAACACTTAGAAACAATATGTCGAATTTGGAAGGTCGGTAGACTCTGTGACTCGAAATTGGATAAACTCGGTACTCAGATATTCGATCGATCGGGAAAAAAATTGAACTCTATAACTTAAATATGAGACTAAATAACTCCAAATGCAATTTACGATAGGACAATGCCTTCAGATCAGACTGAATAATTCGAATTTGGAAAATAAAGAGACTGTAATTCGAAATTTTCTTAGAAAGAATGAAGTATTTCTACCCCTTTTCCTATCTTAACAATACAAAGTTATGACTAAAGTAAAGCTTATCTAATGAGTAATTTTTTTTTTATTTTCAAAACCTCTTTTATTGATAAATATGTATATACAATACGGATTATAAATTATTACAATATAAATAATATACAATACAATATACAACTTTTCTTGATTTGCCTTACGGCATTATAAGATGAGCAAAACATGGTCCGCTGAAGGCGGTTTATACATTTTGTGGCTCTATAGCCGGGGGCTTACAAAGAATGTGAGGGACATTCCGGCTGGTGGTTATCTAATGAGTAAATGAATTTCTTACAATTTTGAACAGTAACGGAGCAAGCAAATAGGTTTACGATATAGTCATTACATTTACCTCAAAGGTAAACTCGATTACTAAAATTAATCTGCAGTGTCCTCAATAGTAAAAAAAACATTTTGTGTCTCACAAGAATTCGACTCAAAGTAAAATCGACTTCTTTTCAACTTGAACTTATTCTTTACTGTTGTTATTTATTTTTACTAATTGTCTCCATTAACTGCAGTTCTTCTTTTGTATTAATTAGAAATACGAAACTAACTATAGAGAAAATATTTTGTCAAAAGCGATAACTAACACAACTGCTCACGTTTCGACATTTGTTCACTAAGTCGGGTGTGCGTGAGCAATTAAGGACTAATCTAGTACAAGAGCCCAAGAGGAGAAAAAATGCAGCAATCTCACCCCAATTTTTGATTACTTTAATGAAAACTATTTATAATTACTAGTCAAAATTGATGAGTCTGCCAAGTATAGGTAGGGGGAATAAAAAATGGCGGCGATAAAAAAACTATTTTTTCATTCGGAGCTCTATATCTTAAAAAGTAGGAACAACACAAGAAAAACTAAGAGAACGCCATTTAAAGAAGAGTAAATTTACTAAAATATGAGCCCTAATAGAGTTATTTACGTTAAATAGTTTTCGAGATATAGCTTTTTAAATAGAAACATTTCACAAAAATGTTGTATGGGACGTACTGAAAGATCAGTAGTTAGTGAATTTATTTTGAAAAATTTATATCTCAAAAACCATTTTACGTACAGATGTCTATTAGCACTCACATTAATGCTAGTTTAATGTGCTATAAAGTTGTTTATGATGTTTATCTTCGTAGGCGTACTAGTTTTCATGAAATTTTCTAAAATAAATTAATTTATAGTTGTTCGGACAAATTTTCATTTGCCAAATTTATATTCATATGTGAATATCATAAAAACTACCACCCCTACGAAGAAAAGTGTCATGAACTACTTTATAGTAAGTTAAATTTCCTTTGTTTTGAGTTTTAGCAGACATGTGTGCGTCTTATGGATGTAGTGATATATTTTTTCAAAAATCCAACATTTTATACGAAAAATGTTGCTTTTTAAAAAGCTATATCTCGAGAACTATTGGACGTAAATAGCTCTTTTAGGGCTAATATTTCAGCAAATTTAATCTTATTTTTCAATTATGTTCTCTTAGATTTTCTAGTGCTGTTGGTAGTTTTTAAGATATAGATCTCCGAATGAAAAATTAATGTTTTTTTAAGTTTTTGAAACAGCCGCCATTTTTCCCCCCTGCCTATACTTGGCAGACTCATCAATTTTGACTAGAAATTATAACCAGTTTTCATTAAAGTAATCAAAAATTGGGGTGTCTGGTGGTGGGATAACTGCATTTTTTGCACTAAGGATATCCTTGTACTAAGGATGTGCCCTAATATTTAGTCTAAACTAGCCTAGAGTAATCATAAATTCGAATATAACGTTAGTAAAAATAGAATGTAACTAATGTCTTCAGAGAATGATAAATCTTTGAGGAAATGTAAAATAAGGTTTTTGTGATGTAATTTTTTTAATAAACCGATCTAGTCCGAACCAGATATCACTCCTTCCAATATAAACTCTCTAACCACTTAAACCCCCTAGTTTCTAATTTTGCATCCTCTTCCATTCCTGACAATCCTCCGAGGCGCCTGAAAAGAAGATGGCCAGGAGACCAGCTAATGTAAAATGTCATTAGAGTGCTACCAATGGGTAGTTTCTCTACACGCCTGTAACACTCCAATTTAACTTAGATCAGATTCACTAAATGTGTTATAATGTACAGTTGTAAATAGCAATAAATAAATATTTAAAAAAAAAAAAATTTAATCCATTAATCTATCCATTGCACTGAGAAATCATTCAATGAGCGATCGCTCAATAACATTGTGCCATTAATGTTACAAAGATAAGTGAATAAAGTCAATTTTCGAAAATTCTTCCCGTTGCTTCCTCATCCACATCATTAATTTGAACTTTCTAAATTTTCTGTAATGACAAATTCCAATGCTCTATATTCTCTCCTATTCCTACCTCATTCTTAAACTTCCCTTGCACAAAATAACCTGAACGCCTGTAAAGGGAAAATAGAAAGTTTTCTTTAATGGGTGTACTGTGGCAAATGAAACTGTGACTTGCAACTTGGGATAAATTTTATAAAACTCTTTTTTTAAATGAATGCATTCATGGACATATTTATTATTTACTGATAATAGATCTAAAGTTCATTTTCTAATACCGTACACAGAATATATTTATTTAACGGTTGTTGCGTGTTGCATATATTTAATAATATACTTACGTAATATACTTGATACAAAGTGTTTCCCAGGAGGAAGTTACTCATCTCAAGTCACCTTAAGTTCAATGCTTGAAGGAGGAATATTTTACTAAAAATGAAGTTCAGTGCCACCAAAATCACCTTCCTATCTCGACTACATCTTCAACTCCCAAACTGTCAATCCGCCTTTATGATATAATTTTTTATAGTTTTTATTAGAAAAAACACGTTTTTTCCTGTAAAAAATAAATTTCTCTAGCGTTACTGACCAATCCTCAACATTTTGTCAAAATGAATTTCCTAAGGATAGCTACTAATTTGTAGGAAGATATTGGTTGGAACACTAGTTACAGGTAACACAAACGTGTCAAAAACATATATAATAGTCACAATATACTCATAAGACCTAAGATACAACCTTGAGGAATATCGGTGTATTGAGAAAAGTGGGATGAGTAGTCCAGATTACTTGTTAGATAATTTTTCTTTTTAATATTCGTTACTTTTTAAATACCAAATAAATTAATGATATTAACTAGTGTTCTGTATATCATAGTTGTTCAGAAAGTAATTTGAAGGGCCCCATTTCTAATAGGCCTTCAATGTCTGTGGGTACCGCCCCCCTCTTAGTTAAAGAATGAGCTTTATTTACTACTGTCAACAACTTACCGAACACTCAAACCACCAAGGTAATTAACCGTTTTCTATTATTTTCACTTATAGTTTCATTTACTATCATTTCTGTATGATTTTAATTCGTATTTGAAATTCGAAATATTGGCAAATTCAAAAACAAACTAAACTGTACAGAACTATAAGTATAAACAAGAGTCTCTCCTGACAAACGTTTAGTAACTGAATGACATTGCAGTGACAGAGGAGTAACATTGAGCGGTTCCAGTTACACCAGCGACTTTCTATAGCTTGCAGCACATGTCGCTGTGAATTAAAGTGACCACTGAGCTGTGGAAGCTGTGAGGCAATCCTCGAGGTTCGTGTGTAGATAAAAAATATTTTCGCCGCCATTACATAAGACATCTTGGACCACCGGTGAGAGAAAGGGGCCTTCCATGTCTGCACTGTGGCGAATGAAGTAGCGGCCGGCAGGGGTACGATCTAGGGCAGTCATTTGGAATAGTTCTATTATAGAATACTATAAAGTTCACTTAAAAAGAAATGCTCCAAGCTCTGGTGCCCAGAATTGGAGTTCATGAGGAAAGTTACGCTATGAAATGAAGTCATTATAGCTAAGTGGTATAAGGCGTCACCTTAACAGTCCTGAAACTAAAGGGGCGCTGGTTCGACTTCGGCCAGGGCGGGTAGACTTATATTTCGTGGTGGCCACACGGAATGAAAATTCGACCTTCTCACTCTGTTTGGATAAAAAACCTACAGGAAACAATCAAACAAGGAAACTAGAAAAAAAAAACTGATATACTCTATCTCCTCTACAAAAACAAAGAACAAATTATATGGTGCCAATTGTAATTGTATAAATGAAAAGTGCAATAAAAATATCATTACTCAAATTGAAAAATTATTGAGTTCTGAAATCATTTAATCTGTTATTATTTTTCAAAATACAGTTCTAAATGAAATAATGGGAAAATTATTTTAGAGGATTAAATTAAACCAAAGTTTTTTAGACGGAGAGAAATTGCTATATCTATATTCGAGTAATCGAAAGTTTGCTGAAGAATCGAGTTAAATATTGGAGTATGATCCAGGAAAGGATTTGAAAGATTTGCGTATAAAACAATATAATTTTTACTTTAAATTAATTCCTACAAGTAAATAGTTTGTTTTTTGAACTTTGAGAAATAAAATTTATCTAGTCCAAATATTATTTAGAAATAAAAATATAATAATAATAATGAATGTTACGATTAATTAAGATTGTGAGTAATCGAAAATTAAGCGCCTCAATACATGGAGCAATACATAAAATAATTAAAGGATGACGAGAAGATGGTTGTGGATGCAGTCAATGAAGAATACGAAAAAGTAAAAATTTATTTAATCAATTTCGGCCAGAATTTTAGGCCCTTATTAAGGCAAAGAACAAAAAACAAGATAACAAACACAATGAATAAGAGGAAAAACCGAATAACTAGGAAATAACTGACAATATAGACACATAGTATTGAAAGAAAGTGAATAAGCAAAGTATTAACAAAACATAAAGGCTATATGAGAATAATAATATTAAAATTGAAAAATAAAAAGAAGATAATACAGAAGATATGAAATTAAACAAATCCAGTTAGTAAACATATGTACAAAATGAAAATTATTTAAAAATTAAGAAAGAAAACGTACATGTAATTAATTTAATATCGAGGTAAAATAAAAGAAATAAAATATGAAGTTTTTTGAGCCAAACGGAGTAATGAAATATAACATCTACTATCAATACACCATTAATAGTTGAAACAATCTATTCTCAGAATATTATTGGTGGATTCGCCCGTGTTCATATTGTGAAGCAGTGTTTTGACATAATCGAAATCGTTTTACTTTCATCATTTAAAAAACAAATTTTTTGAAATTTAAACAAATTGTCAGTTTAATAATGTATTATATAAATCCTATGTAGTATGTTTGGTAAGTTGAATAATTCAATGTGGTGTGTGTATTTATGGAAAAGTAAATA
>NW_027105398.1:411005-417870 GCF_000696795.3 Halyomorpha halys | reverse complement strand
AAAGAAATGAATAGTGATATTAAGTTAAAAAAAAAACTCATCAGTTTTATTAAATATATTATTAATATTTGGAGATAAACCAAGGGATAGTGACAATTTTTGTAATGCAAATGTAATTTTTTTTGTTTTGTTCTGCATTGTCTGAACCAAACTTATACTCCAGTATTGACAGAATTATCAAATAATCAGTGATTAACTAAAAATTATCTATAGTTTTACAATTTTTTTTCAAATCTGAATGTGCTATTTTTAAGGTGCCTAGTCTCAGAATAAAGTTTTTTTTTTGTCATTTTTAGGTAATTACATTTATTTTTAAGTTCTCAGGCGTAGTTGCTCCTTCAGTTGAATATTTTGTTCTAGAGTTTTCATTATTAATAGAAAATATCCCTCTATAACTGAGGATATACTCAAACTATAGAAAATTTTCAAGCATTTTGCGACAGACTTAGTTTGAAATGGTTTTGAAAATATAATTTCATCAGCGGCTCAGTTCAAGTTTCTCAGTTGACCGGGTTCAAAATGCTAGTTTTATGTACGGTCTTGGACCAACAGCTTTATGGTATTTATGGATTTTCCGTAGATGATCTCAAATGTAACCTTTTATTGCACAATTGACAAATCGATCGGCAAATCTCCAATGCCGGTTGCATTAGAACGCTCTGCAAAAGGAAATCGGATTCTCTTGTTTCCTGTTTTCATCTTTTCCTTTATCCATCTCTTTGAGAGAGTAATGTACCTCAAAACGTAGAGCATTTAGACTTTTCGAGTTAAAGGGTGATATTTTTTATAGAAAGTCAATGAATGCTCTAAAAGGACTAGTTGATGGAAATATCTGGATGGTCAGAATTGACTTTGGACTACTTAGGATATAGATATAATGAAAGTCCCGAAGTATTGACTCAGGCCTCTTAACTCCTAGATTTCATATCTTCTAATTTTTTTTCATTCTTACATATGTCGAAAACCGCATTAAATCATGTAACACATGAATATTTCTATTTCATTGTTTTCAGATTTTTCATAGTTTTACAAATGTACGCAGGTCAATGACGCAAATCCCTCTATTGTATATAAAGGTTTTTTTAGTGATCACCGTGAAATATTTTAATATTCACCATAATAGTCAGAGGCCATCGCAATTTGATCCTCAGTTTGCTACATTATCATTTCCTTTTATTTATTTATTTTTTATAAACCCTTACCTAGTCGTTTCTGACATATAGGGGAAGTTGTTATCTACAGGTAATCAACCTAGAATAGGTTAGAATAAGCAGAGTAGAGGGTCACGTTTGCATTCCGTGCCACGAGTTAAAAGTTGACCCCCCAAGCCTAGACTCAAACCGGCGCAGCTGCTGACTCGAGGTTGCTGAGGTGACGCCTTAATCTCTGGACTACAAAAGGTCTCTTCTACAGTACCGTCTGTCATTTCGGCTCAGTGGTATAATGATATCGAAAAAATTCTTTATTAGTATTTCTTTTCTTTTTGTAAGCGATTTGTTGATTCTGGCTATCTTGACGCATAGATCTTTATAGTTTGAAGTAGGTGTTCATTTTTTTTGTTCCCCTCCTCCCCCGAAAACGATTACCACTCTCTCCCTCCAGGTTTTTGAGGCTCTTCAACATACGGGCGTATCTTAAACTGGAATCGAGTTTTGTTCCTTCAGAATGTCAAATGGCCGCCCGCGTAGGCTCAGTCCTTCCTGAACAGCTATAATCCAGAGATCTAGACCAATTTGGCTCTGTTCTTGAACCCACCGATTTGACTCAAAATAGACTGATATACAGCTATTGGTAGTCAGCCGCTGTAACATGACAACAATAGTTTGCAGCAACGTAAGTTTGGGTTATTCCCTCCAGGCTAACCCACTAACAATAATTTCTGTAAGAGGACCACAACGGCCGAAGATGTTCACGGTCTGCAATGCCAACAGAAAAAAAAGATAAGAGACCAATAAATTAAGAGCTATATTCCGTTGAATTATTAGTCAAGATTTTTAGACCGGACAGTATCATTAAAAAAAATATCGATTTTAGTAATGTTTGCCTTAGAAATTGAGACATTCTATTTCAACTATGCTTTTTAATTACCACCGTAATTAGTAACAGTATAGGCAAGAATTACACAATATTGCGAGCAATAATTTATTCATCTTATTTCAGATTCATTAACTAACCGCCGATAGCATTATTGCAACGTCCTCAAGTTGAGGAAAGTTTCGAGAACATGTAATGCCATTCGTAGAAATAAGGAGGAAGTCAAACGGAAAAAAATAATTGACGATCGATTACACAGATAAAGTACAAATTGGTTGTAAAGTGTTTATAAATAAGTCAGCTTAATACTTTAGGACAATTTATTATTAAATAAGAGCGAAAACTATAATTTTGAAATCATAAGACGAGTTTAGCAAAAGATCTCTTAAAGTTCAGTGAATAAATAACTGTCTTGTCAGTGTTTCCCAGATACAGGAATTAATTATCATGCATTAAACATTAATGCAGACAGGGAACTGCGAATTTAACATCAACAACTTTTTTTTTTTTATTTATTTATTGATATTTACAACTGTATAAAAAATACAACAAGTAAATTTGATCATAATGACATAATGATATCATATATATATAATGATATACAGGATGTAGAGAAACTACCCAGTAGTAGAACTCTAAAGCATCAACAACTAAACAAGACAAATCAGACGGACATAGTCTGCCAAAACTTTGAGTTAAAATGACAATTAAAAGATCTTATGTTTTAAATACTGACACTGGTTAGTTATTTGCCTAGTGATATTTTAAAAGAATCAATATATTTTTATAGAGTCTAGAATGCGATACAACACGAGGAGGCCCCTCACCTCCGGACTCAAAATAGCTCCTTGAATGGATAGCTCATATGTGATATTAAAGATATCAGGTAACCTTAAAATACCAAAGGTAGTAAAAGGTAAGGCACGACACGAAGTACTTTTCTTTTTTCACAGTAATGCACTCATTAATTCACTTTTATTTCTGTTTTATAGGGTTCGAAAAAAAAAAAAAAAAATTGAGTCTAGGGCAGAGGCTAAAGTTAAAGACAATATAGACGGAAATTCTACCGTATTTTTTCGTGTCATCGAAACCACAATATAAAATTTCTTTTAAACTACAATATATTAATGGCACTTTTGTTTACAATTGCTGGTACTGGTGGGGATTACTAGTCCTTCAAGTGGGCCTTGGTCATCAAATGGCAAAGAGTTATTGCCAACTCTTAACGGATACCTAGAGGATGCCGCTCTTACCAACCAGAGTAGGAGGATCAATTTTGTTTTTCGGAACCGAATCACTGTACCAGGTGAGAATCGAAACGACTTTTCAGGCCAAAGTGATTGGCCGCCATGTCCTCGGTCTCTTTGTTCAAGATAATACTATCTAAATACTGAAAAAATAATTAAATTATCTTTTTCCTTGCCATGGCGCTCCTCTGTCCCTCTCCCCACCCCTCCACTACTCCTCTTCGCGCTTCCCAAATATTACTACTCTTACCACCAAACGTCAAAAAACAAACTCTGATTTCTTTTACTTTTCTCAGAATTAGTATCCTTATATAAAAACTGAAAAGTGACTTTCAATATATGTAAAAAGCTAGTTTGGGAGTCCACCATAGCCGTAAATGGATATTTAAACCTTACAGGAGTGCTATACTCTCTTAGAAACAAAATGGGGTTCCATATTACCTCCCTATTATCATTAGAACTGGTATTTTTCTTAATTGCTAAAATTATCTTAATAATTATATGTTGAATAGCGGAAGACTATACATTTTCACAATGAGAGAACACCAGAGAAAAGTCTTGGGCAGAAACGTTCCCCTTCAACAGACCAGCGGTTGCTGACAAAGAATTAGCGAATGTGATCGTTTCGAATCCGATCTGACATGATCTCGATCGACAGAGCAACGGACCCTAAAAAAAGTTAACCTTCCGATTTCCCTCGCCTCAAATGGTCACTCCTCTAAGTGGAGCAAAAGAACGGGGTAGATGTCCTCTTAGGAAGAAAGTCCTAGGAGGTCAAGGATTTGAAGAAAGGGAAACCTAAGGACGATCCTAGACGACAGTACGTCTTCGAGGAGACAATTCGTACAATAGGTTGGAGAAAAAAAGGTTTTTCTTTCATTTTCTTTCTTTCTTTTTTTTTTTTTTCTTAAGACACATTTTCTCCGAAGCTTTCTATCCTTTATTCTGCGACAGTATTTAATATCGATTTCATCAAGGCTGCGTTGTTAGAGACAATACCCAGAACAGTCGTGCGGCAGCGAGCTACTTTTTGTTCTCAGTGAAAGCAGGAAAAGGTTAAACAATAAAACGAAATGAAACTGCCTAAAATGGAGAAAGTAGTCTAGTGTTGTAGACCCGTAATTATTTAATAATGTTAATATCTGAGCATGTTAGAATGAACAATAAAGAATATGGACAATTTATAAAAGAAGTTAATTGAAGATTCCAAATAATAATGTTGAGGGGAAACGACCTATTGATACCGACTGAAAGTGAATGTATGGTATATAATCTGAGACCAGATATTAGGTAAAAGTTTGTTTCAACACGAATCAAAACTATCTTCTATCATGCGCATATGATTATTTTAACAAAAATTTATAAATCACTGGATGAAAATGTTTTTCTAGTATTGAGAGGAGATATAACTGTTCTGAACAGGGTAAAGTATTGTGCAAAAATTAATTGAAATTACAAACTACAATAAAATGTAATTGTGGCTAATTTGGTTAAATTTGGAATTGTTATTTCGAACCATTATTCCAATTACAGTGGTTTATTAAGTAGTTAAAAACTAATCAAATTTCCTAGTGTTAAATTATAGTAATTGTAATTACTTTTTGGCCAACTCTGCCAGAGTGACTTCCACAAACATATTTGTAGCTATATCACTACAAGGGACTTCAATATGGCTTCCCAGTTTTAATCTTCAATTTTAATATTAAACTATTTTTCTATGATGTTTTCTAGTATCCCAAATCAAAACATCTCTTTAGCTAAATACCATTTCGCTTCCTTCAAGTATGATTTTATAATTTGTACAACAAAACTTAGAAATAAACCTAAAATGCTTAACATAATTTGCACTTCATCATTTTTTGTATATATTTAGATAGATAAAAATATGATAATGATAACCTTTTTTTTTTTAAATTGAAGAAAACAACCAAGTGATATAAAATCCAGCGTTTTCTGGGTATGTTAGTTACATTTATATGGGTTCCAATAATGGACTCGAGGGGAATGAACTGGCCAATCGAGCTGCAAGAGAAGCACTCAGGCTCCCGGGACGGTGTAAAGCAATTTTAACTCCATTAGAAATGAGCAAACTCCTCGAAAAGGAGATCAAAGAAACATGACAATCTTAAATGAACAAAAGGCCAAGCAGTCAACCAAAAATTATTAAAAAGGACGTCAACCCCTGGAGTACCTCCAGCTGTAAATGTCGTAGAGAGGAGGTCTTACTGACTTGGCTTAGAATAGGCCACACGAGGCTCACTCACTCCTATCTTATCTCAAACACCTCCGAAACGTCAATTTTGTAACAAAAATTTGATAATTAGCCATGTATTTTAGGATTGCCTATATTTCACGTCTCATCTCAACAGTTCAGGGATGAAACCTGAATATTTCAAAAACTCTTAAAGACGATGATAAAACAATAAATTTAAATCAGATAGATCGGTTAAAAAATTGCAAGTAAAAAATGTGACCCGATTACAATGCTATCTTTATCTAGCTGGTATGAAAAGTAAGAAAACGTTGATATATGAAAGAAAATTTATTCTGAAATTACCCTGAAAAAATTTATTTTTATCAAATAATGATCTTAACAAACCTGCTAAAAGTTTGACAATTTGATTGAGAGTGAAATGACTTTTATATGACTGCTCCATCATAAATAGAATGACGAATGCAGAATTTTTTTTTTTAAAAAAGTGCATTTGAAATACTATTTTGTGGATTAGGCGCCATATTTTTACATTTCGGAGGATATACAGGATGTTTCAGAGTCAAGCATTCTAACTAATAATATAGATCCTAATATATAACAATACAATTAAGGATCTCAAAGCAAGAAAAAAATCCCTTAGAAGGTTTATCAGTTAACGCCATGTTTAAGAGATATTTACGTCTAAAGATTTTGATTTTAATTAATTATATAGATTAAAAAAAAAATTTGTACCGCTATAACCCATGAAGGATCAGGGTTGCTTTATAAGTTTTATTAATTGACAAACGGTTGTGCAAGGAGGTGATTTGGTCAGAATCACGCTCGATAACCCAATTAAGGCTACCCACATTACAAGGAGGGATCCCGAATCCTCAGGGCTGACTCACAGGGACGACTACAGTGTGACTGGATTTAAACCCTTGTGCTTGGAGTTACAGTACCTTACCATTGAGCGACCCACTCCCTAATTAGAAGGGTTATGATAAATAAATTAATATGTGGTCTAATTACTTTATTAAATATAAACATCAACATTCATAAGACAGGCTTGGCATCTATCACCCGCTGTAGATGTAAAATCTCTGCAATAAAATAATGAATTTATGAATGTTAATAAACTATATCCTTTACAAATTAGGTTAATTGAAACTTGCATAACAGTGACACATGTATGCATCTAGTACCGTTCAACTACTGCTGCTATAGACGAAAATGTGTAAGTTTCATTAATGAAGTAGTTGTAACAAATATTAATTTATTTAATGTAAACAAATAATTCATAATAATGAAAAATTTTGGACGTGAATATCATCTAAAGAATGATATGTATAAGAGGTACCAGCTGGGGTTTTTTAACTTAAAATAATTT
>NW_027105398.1:308156-409950 GCF_000696795.3 Halyomorpha halys | reverse complement strand
TTTTCAGCTGGTTCCCATCAGGAACTGATAGAGATACATAATATAAATATATAATATAAATACATAATACAAATATACAATATAAATACAAATACATAATATAAATACATTAATATATGAATAAATTTCAATATAACAACGTGTACGGGGAACCCCTAATCGGGCTTAGAAACCCCGAGCCCCGTACACGGCAAGAAATCATTAACGGGCATATCTTCATGTAGATTTTCGTATTGTTTCGAGATACTTAATTAAATAAATGTTAGTAACTTATTATCATATGTTACTAATCTAGTTTGGATACATAAACCTTTCATTACAAAATCATAAAAAAAAAAAATTGAATTTATTCCCACTGAATTTTCTGTTTAGCACAATTGGCTACGGTGCTTCATCTACCAAATTTAAAATAACGACTTTTACTAAAATAAGTAGGTAGTTTAATTAATTTAAAAAAAGGAATATAAGATACAGGTTAATAATTTCCAATTAAATTAAAAGAAGAAAAAGAAAACCTGCATCGAATTCAGCTAAATGATTCAGTAACTGTCCTTCAGTACACATGCGCGTTTTCAAATCCGTTAGCTAATTAAATTTCACGCCTTCTTTGTCAAAATAAATGACCATGACTGCAACGAAACACTACGATTCGAAGAAGTTATGACATCATGCATTACAGTCCTTACATTTTAACTTTCAGATGGATAGTTAAATAAAAATTATTTGAATAACCTGGTAGGGCAAGTTAAGTTGGCCTAGAGTTTGACAAAAGGTGATGTCCTCCCTCTGACAACTTAATATCCGCGAAACTGCAGTTTGCCTAATGCTCTTGATTACCCCAACATCGATTTGAATAAAACCGCAAAGCTAAAATCAACATTTTATTTTTTGCTATAAATTAAAAACTAAACCTTCGAATTCCTCTCGTATCCAATCCTTATAATCCAAAATCCTTCGTAAAATCCTCAATGCTCCTTATTTTGTTACAAATAAAACCATCCATAAAGACATAAATGTTCCTTATGTAACCGATCTAGCCCGAACACGATATTCCTTCCATTATAAACTATAAAATAACCACCCAAACCCCCTAGTTTCTAACCTTGCTTCCTCTTCCATTCCTGACAATCCTCCGAGGCGCCTGAAAAGATGATGGCCTCGTGACCATATATTGTAAAATGTTTTTAGAGTTCTGGGTAGTTTATCTACATGCTGTATCATATCATTATCATTATGCCCTTATGATCAAATTTACTTGTTGTATTTTTTATCCAGTTGTAAATATCAATAAATAAAAAAAAAGAATTGAAAACTGACTTAATTTTTTTTTTCTTATGAGGTGTAGATAATTGATCGTAGATTAATAATAGGAGAGATTTTATTTTATTTTTGTTATTTATTTATTAATTACTTACCATTCTAAAATAACAATATTACATAAAGGCCATTAATAATTATTATCAAAGGCGAACAAACATTACATAAAGGCTATTTAACAGGAGTCATCTCCGTTTTATCCAATGTTAAATGGTGGATGAGATTCATAAGCAGCACCTGGAAAGAACTTTTATCTTAGTTTATTACATTTAACATTCCTGAAAGGCACACAATCGATTTATTATCGACACTATTTGATTGTTTGTCAAGATATCGATATGAAAATGTGGGGGACTTTGATATAAAAAATGATAAATAGAGTACCGGATTTTTTGGAAAAGAGAAATTTTATGAGATTATAAGATCACCAATTCAAAATATTCGTGTTTTCGTTTTGAAATTAGATTTTGATCCTAACACTTTTTTTTTATTGGCTTATAGTATAAATGACATATATATATATTTTTTTTTTATTATTTTTTTTTTTAAGAACTAAGATTCTGCAAGAACAAGGTGGTTGCGCCCCAGGGCAGTAGGGACACAACGTCGTGGCGAAACAGGCGAAGCAGAACGTTGCCGCGTTCTCGAATAGTTTTTTATAAGTGAAACATTTAAATGGATGCTTGCTCAGTTAATGACTTCATCTTACCTAACCCGCGAATAACTTTTTAATGGTTCTTATTAGATAATGCAAAGTGCTTTGTTCCTGGACCATGAATTGTAAATCTATAACTATTTTTACGTAGTAGTTTTTATTTATTTATTTTGATTTTTTTCGGCGTCATTGTGTATAATTTTGTTAAGTAATAGTTCGATATAATTATTTTAACATGTTGATCGTGGCAATCTACGTTATGATGATTAAACAGATTATCTTTGGCTATTAATTTCATAAATTTTTAATCAGCCATTTAAATAGAGAAGTGTTTTTTAAGTTCAGTGGACAATTTTTTGGATGAATTTTTTTTTTTATTTCATTGTGAAAATTTACTATTTTTAAAAACATGTTTTATTGCTCTGGAAGACCTATTATAAAATATTCAATTACTGAATGTAAAAACTATTTATTATGAATCAATTTTTATTACATCATTGTCAGCTATTTTATACCATATAATTACTGCTCATGTTATATGAACGTCTACATGTTGGTTTAGAGAGATGATTTTTTTGCATAAAACTATAAAAAAAAAAGAAGAGTATTGTTTCCATTCCCAATTATTGAATTTAATTTTATTGTCTATTATTCTGGTACATTTTTTTTTTTTAATAACGCCACTACTACTTTCCAATATAAAATAATCGAATATAAACTATCATTTTACACCTGTTTACCACTTTCTTAAAAACGTTATAAAATTTTTATTAAACCCATCATAACAAAATCCAACAAGTTGTCTTTAATATCTGCTAGGTTGCAACTTCAATACCTAATGTTTAAGTACATTTAATTTTGTCCATTTCAACAAATAACAATCCCTCATTTTTATTGATAAAACATAAGGGTTATATATAAAATATGAAAGAATTAGATAATTAACCACAGGAGAACAATATGCTGTTGTGTTTCCATGGTTGTTGTGACAGCAACCATATTTTACTTATTCTTACCTTTATATGAAATATAGTGAGAAGTGTTTATCTTGAATAATTAAGAAATACCTTACATACTCGTACAAGGAGAAATTTTATCTCAATGTTGAATGGAAAGTGAAAAATATGATGTGCGTGACGATGTTCGGCCCTTTTTCGTTGTTTTTTATTCGCTTTTTATGTTTTACCTATATTAAAACTCATATTGTTTTAGGGGGGGAGGGGTAAGAAGAGCAGTCAAATTATTTTTTATTGGTCGATTACAAACTTCCATTATTGAAAACAAACCAAAATCGGTAAAAAAAATAGAACAAATTTCATCTGTCCGCCGTCCTCATTTCATACAGACTGCTTTTTTAAAAAAAAAAAAAAAAAAAAAAGGTACCGAAATTAAAGGTCATCCCAAGATGATCCTTTGAAAGCTATATGAATTATTTATTTTTAACATTATTTGTTTTTTGTTATTTTCTCTTTCATTCTTTAACCACATAACGATTATTATTTTTATTTATAATTGTACATTTTTAGGGGTATATTTTGCACAAGACTAAACCCCCATCATTATCAACCGTTAAAAAATTATATTAAATTAATATAAGGCCCACCAGGCCAAACTGTATATACATATAATAAATAAATTAACCATTTATTTTTAAAACAAATTTTGATTAATTTATTTCAAAATGACGGTAAATAAATATTTCTTACGCCCATATTTTTGATATTTATAAATGTAGATAAAAAAATATAAAGTGTATTGTAACCATTAAATCAATATCTAAAAAAAAAAATAGATGTAATAAAAATTAGTATTATAATTTTATATAGTGTAATAATTAGTTATTTTTTAAAATAAAACCACGAAACCTATAACGATGATTAATTAAGTATTTTTGCTGATGAATTTTGAGAACTAATCAGCAAATCAAGTTAACAATGAAATGAAAATACGTATTTTGAATTAAGTCATTTCTTAGCCATGACAGAGTAACCCAGAAAGGTATCTACCGACTATTATTTTGTTAAAAAAAACTCCGGTTAACTACTGAATCAGAACTAGAAGAAAGATTTCTCTTGACAGACAATTTCCCTGCCAAAACTCAGGTACAATTGTCCTTGTCAAAGATCCAAGACCACAATGCCTCAACTTGCTCAACATTTTTGTTTTTAAGATAAATCGATTTCGTTTCTTTTCTATCAGAGGGATGAAGTGTTTACTCTTCTGTTAAATGAATTTTCTTTTTCTTTAAATTAATTATTGAAAATAATAAGAAGAATAAAATAATTTTATATTAATTAATAATAGAAAAAAAGAAAGGCAGAGAGAAAAATTACTTTTCGAGAGAGAGAAAAATTATCATTTCAGAAATATCAGTAAATCTCTAAAAATTAGTCAAGCCATCTAAGGTTCAAAAAGGGTGTTATCAATTGAAAAACAGATGTACCTTCATTGTTTAACCTTTGGTTAAAGATGTATAATTTTATTATTTATTTATTTTCAAGGCTAAAACCCTTTATAATTTGTATTTATATATTTTTGACTTCGTTTCGGATTGACAGTGGATCTTTTTTTCGAAATGATTTTATTTTATTTATTTTTTTTGGAGGGGGGGGATGATAAATCTGAATTTTAGCACTACCACTCCATCTATACCCAGCTTCACAGCTAAAGTAGGAAAAGTAATAAAACTTTTGAACTTGTTTTCAGTTTTACGCTTATAATTACAAAACTAAGCATTTCTGGATGACTAATATTCTATATGAAATTAGAACTAAATAAAATTTCTTACAAAAAATCTCCCTTCTGACAGTTCGGTTAACCCAGGTTTACCTGAAATTTATACGATAGTTAGTTTAAGGCAGTAAGTTGGTACCGTGCAATTTTCACTAAGACAAGAAACTCCCAACTCCCCGAAAAGTGGTATTCGTTAAAAGCGTTCTAGAAGAATTTTAGTAAAAAAACTTATTCTTAAATTAATAAATGCTTATTTTTCTAGTTATTAGTGAAAAACTGAAAAGCTACAATAATTTTGTTGTTTTTTTCGTTATGCATGCGGCAGTTGGCGAGGCCTTAGCCAAATTGAAATTCGGATTCAACCCACCAAAAAATATTTAGAACAGTTGAGAAATATACTTTAACTGACCGATATACGGAATATATAGCAAGTTGAAATATTACGACCGTAAACAAGTTCGAATTTGAGTTTTCAACGCAAATAAACATTTTGAGGTCCCAATATTCCAAATAGCCAAAAGTCCCGCAAAAGGTAGGTGTGTTCATCTGTGTTACAGTATAACTCAAGTTGTGCGAAACTGAAATTAAACTGCAAGGGATGCCACAGCAACTTTTTCGTCATAATCGAGTACGTCTTTAGGGAATCGATTTTCTCCAAAATAGCTACAATTTTGACTAAACTCATAAACTTAGTAAATCAATGTACGATTAAATGGTCATTAATTCTAGATTGGTGTTATCCTCATTGAGGATGTGGATAACATAATTAATGGGCAAGGAGAACTACCCCGTACTATAAGACCTTTGTGTACGGCGAAAGGAACCTGTTGGCTTCACTTCTCCTTGGATAGGAGACAAAAAGCTACACCAGTGAAGTCACTGGGCAGGATAGACGAGTACAATCTATAGAAAAGCAAGCTGTGTCAAAGCTAAAGACAATAATGTAAATTGTTTTGAGAGCAGAATTGGGTGGTGACGCTAGTGAGTGTTTCTTCTCACTGCTGACAACATCCGTATTGACTAGCAGACCGGGTAGGATGAGAAATAAATAAAACTGGTTCCACATTCATGAATTTATTTTATTTACTTAATATAATATTGAAAAGTATTTCGGAACGGTAATTTGGAAATGTTTCCTGATTTAGTTAAATGTTTATATTATCATTTTATTTTTTTTTTAAGAATAGAATACTTTTGTAGAAAAGGGGTAAAGAAAAGTTTGAAATATATACTTAAACTGGAATACAAATATTCAATAGGAAAATCAGTAACTGTAACCGCAAGGATCAATTAGTCGATCAGTGAAGCAATAAACCACAAACAGGTGAAACTGACAATGAGATAATTAAGGGGAAAATAAAGAATAACCTTAAACTTTCTTTTTCATCGATGTAGAAATAAAGTTTATCAAATACGAATCCAATAGTAATTACTTTTATTGTTATTAATTTCAATAATGATCATGAATTATTCACTTGGAAGAAAAATATTTAACTCTCTACTACTTTTCCAGATACGTAGAAATACAGAATCCAAAATAGTACAAGTTTTCAGTACTTTAAAATTTTAGAAAATTTCTGAAATTTTCTTATGTTTTTCAGAACGCTGATCACAAATTTAAAGTTTGTAACCAAAATTTTTTTTTTAGATACTAAAAACCTATAAAAATATTTTTGATTTCGCTTTTCTTTTCTAGCATAAAATCTTACTTTTTTTAGCAACATTAACTTATACTAAATTTAGCAGAGTAAATTCTTCACATTTTTAACTAAATACTTTTATTTTTTTTATCCAGAGCTCCGTAAAACTATAAACCATAATGTTTAACTACATGGACCTGTCCCTGAACCAGCAATTCGATACATTTCCTCAATTGGGTTATCGAGAAAGTCCTTAATGAGTCTTACTTTTAAGGCTAATGTAAGATCTGATAAACCATAAATAATAGAATAGAAAACGTGTTTTTATATATATTTACATATTACATATTATGTTATACAAATACACAATAGTTACTATTACACATAGCACATGATTATGTGCTATGACATGATTAGATTATGTCCTTTAAGCAGGACTTACATTTTAAACAAAAAGTTCACTTTCAGCCTGAAACACTTTGCGTATTAATTCAATAGAATTTCATCATCATTATTAATTCATTTCTCTAAATTAAAGTCAATTTTTTAAATATAAAAATTGATATTCTGCGTACATTACACCTAAAATTCATTTTTAAAATTCACTTTAGGTTTACCAATTATATAGTTGGCATTTGACTTTCCCATCTTTCCGCAGATTCAAAATCCCTTTCGAACACATAGACTTACGATGGGGGACTACACACGTCAGATACCGATTTTAATGAAACTTTTTTTGGTGATATTAGAAATGAAAAATATCAGATCAGTGTCCGATGGTTCTTGCCAATGTGCATTCGTATTTGAGGGTTTAAAAAACTGATAAAGCATAATCTGAATTGATTTTCCCTAAACAAATGATTCTTGTTATACTTTATTAGAAACTACTTTTGATTTTTGAAATATTTTATACACTTAAACTTATTTAATGTAATATACAATATTTTGTTATTATTCTACACAAAAAAAAACTAATCGATTGGAATATAATAACCATTAAATACATGCAGAACAAAGGCGGAATACGAAATATGAAAAAAAAAATGTATAAAATATTTTTTTCAAGGCTCCTAGGGCACATTGGCAAGAAGCTGGAACCTGATGTCTTATATTTTTCGACCTAGTATCATAAAAAAATAAGTTGAAATCGGTAATCCCAAGTGCATATCATCCTCTCATTAGCTATCAGCTAATTTTCAATCATTTAACCAGCCGTTTTTCTTTTTGTAAAGTACATTATAGAAATTTTCATATTTAAAAATATCTATAACCATTATAGGTATTACCATATGCTTCAAGGTAAAAACGAACGATAGGTCTGGTTTCTAAATATAACATATAATTCATAGTTTCCTTAGGAGGAAGAAAAAGCTTCTTTATAAAGAACTAGTGAATGCATTCTATTTATTATAAATTACAATATCTCCAGAAATGCAAACCATAGAAATAGAATAGAAGAATAGCCCACAACCAACAGATATATCCTATATTTTACTGATATTGGAATATACCGAAGGCATTAAGCCAGATACTATTATCATGTAAAAAATAATAAATATTTGTTTATTACTTTTTTTTAACGAGGGTCAATTATATTCCTGTCTACGAGGACCTAGAGTAGGAAAACATACAAACCTAATTACGAAAATCGTTCCACAGGGCGATTTTAGAAAAATAATCGATGTAAAGATAACCACAGCCTCAGTTATGACACGATAGAGATCTTAACACGCACGTTATCACCCGCACCGCTAACCTTCCGTCCTGAATACCATGGACCTACGTCTATTTCCATTTTAACGCAACGCAATAGGGTAATAACAAATGGAGCATGTACCACAATACGCAACATCCTGTTACGGAACTTATTGCACAGCATATCAATGATTTAATTGAATATGATCTGTTCCGAAGCTATGGACTAGTTAGCTTTCCACGACATGAGACTTAAAAGTATTATCTCTCAGGTCATATTATTTTTTGTTTAAATTTTACTTGCCTGTATATGTATGTTAAGGGAAGTTGGGATTTTAAAATATTCTAATTCGAGTTTTCGACCAAAATACAAGTTTTGAAATCCCCAGAGTCCAAATAACGAAGTCCCACAAAATGGTCTGTAAATGTAAAGAATTTTTTTTTTCCAGGTTTAAAAGACATCCATAAAAGAGAGTTGTAAAACATACCTATATTATATATCTTTGGAATGCCCATGATTTTAGCAAAAATAATATTTAACATAGAAATGAGTGAAAGTTAAAAAAATACATAAATAAAAAATCAGCTCCAACGCGAGTTAAGCATGGCGAGTGCATGCGTAGTTTCGCCAGTCTGTCCACTTCAATTTTGCTGCGTGGGGAAGAAGGGGAAGACGACAGGAAGATGCACGATTGTAAGGGAACAATTTTAGAGTAAACTTGCAGTCGTGTGTTCTTAAGCAGTCATGCATAACTGCTTCAAACACCCACATGCCTCAAAGAAAGAGAGCATAGGAAATTTATGATTTATTCTTTTTATACTATCACTGTATTGTTCTAGCAAGTCTTTTCGATTGTTCTCGATCACTCATTTCTGTCAGTCGCTTGTCTTCTCCAACTTCTTATATCGAACGGGCACAGATCTGCCACCACGTCCTCTAGCCACCTCAAGGCTGGTCTTCCTTGTATCTTTATGCCTTCTGATAATTCATAAAGCAGCATTCTTGGTAGGCGATCATCTGGTATCCTTTCCACATGTCCCATAGAATGTAAAAGTAGTGTCGAGTGAAGATTGAGGACAAAAAGTTTGATTTATCGATTGACCTCACACAGAGTGACCCATTGTCCCCAACATTGTTTATTCTGGGCTTGGAAATGACAGTGAGAAATGACGGGTTCTGTCCAAATGGACAAAACCCGAAGGAACAGTCATGATTAGATTAACACAGCACATAGCCTACGCAGATGATGTACCACGGGGAGACCATCCGTATCATGGTCTGATGCTTTCCTTCAATTTCGGGACGCTGTAAATGATTGCATTTCAGCATGTGTTCAGACATCCAACAATATGGAAAATTTCAAATATCTAAAGTCATTTATTACTTCGAAAAATAACATCAAAGATGAAATAAGAGCAAGGTTGGCAGATGGCAGAAGATAGCTTACACGAATTCCAAAAGGTATAAAGTTTTCGAAATCTCTCACGCAAAGCCGAGCTAATACTATACCCCACAATCACTGTTGTTGTTACTACAGGCCTACATCCTATGCGTAAGATATTTTCCCACTATCGACAGGGCTTGGTAAATCCCGGAAAAATTATGTTTTCACTGCCATCCAGTCGTGAATCCCGAACATTGCCTCAGATGCTGAAATCCTAACTGCCTATAAAGCTCCGAGACGGATGATAAGTTTAAACAACACAAAAAATTCTTCCTTGTAGCTTAAATCGTAATATAGTACTTTATTTATTACTACTTGTAACAAAAAGTTTATATTCTGCTAAATAAATTATAATAATAATCATAAAATAGAAAAGAAAACCCCACCTACTATTTCTCGGTTAAAAATTTAGACAGTGCTCAAAGTTATCATCCCTAAACGAAGGACGGTATTTAGCTACATTATTAGGTATGATTATTTCAGTATTAAAAATTCTCCATTGACTGCATATTAATCGATATATCTTAAATTCCAAGTATCGATTTGTCTAGTCAAAGCGTTATCGCCGGCCCGCTAGGCACCTTTTACTGTATAACCTCTAAAGAGGTTTTTGTATAGATTTGAAAATATTTATTTTAAAATGTACATATAAATTTTTTAGTGTAAGATTTTCTTTCAAACATGGGATTAAAAATCAGAAGGGTTCCCGTTTTGAATTGCTATTACAAAACTGGATTGAAGTTCTTTTCTACTAAAAGAAAAACTGAGGAAAAGAAGTATAAAAATACTATATTTCTCCCCAAAACTGATTTTCCCCAGTGGATTTCTCCAAATAAGAGGACTTATCTGGATGAAAAAATTCTTAGTGTAAGAATAACTACTTTATTTCATATTATTGTGTTGTCATTAAAATAAATAATGTTCATTTTGAGAAACAATATTTGCTCTTACAAGAAATGTTCTCAGGACTCCCAAATCAGTTCAATGTGTTTGTTTTTCAGCTTATGAAATTATTGGAAAATAGTTTATACTAAATATTGCCGATTTATGTAAAGTTGTTCAGGGTTACTTTATAGTTGTTCCCTATTGATATACTTAAGTTTATATAAAAATATTAAAAGGAAAAATTGAGATAGAAGTAAAAAAGCAAAACTGAGTTTATCTAAATGGCAATTATCTTCAACAAAATTACTGGCATCTTTTTAGTTACTTATTAATTTGTTGTTAAAGCATTAAGTACAATCGTATAAAACAAGCTTCCGCAGTGGTAACTTAATTCGAAATTGCTACTTAGGCAGTTATTGTTACTGCTTTAATTAAGTTACAGCTGTCGAATTTCGCAAGAGACTAACAAATCCCTTACCTTTCAACTGATCCTTATCAATAGATGTTGGTCCTATTAACATAAGACAAGGTAGCCCTTAAATAAGTGAAGCACCCGCTGTTGGAACTTGTTTTTTACTGTAGTACTAAGCTTAACCTGAGGAGCATAAATCTCACTGAAACCAGATTGTGGCCAAGAGTATATTATTTTGTTCTAAGTTTACACTATCTACAGTAGAATAAAAACATGGATACTTTCACTGGATTGTTTGGGTCAGTGCCTCAAAAAATGAATATATTATAAACAAAAGCATTAGTTATAATAAGTCATAATTCCTTATCTTCGAAATATGTTCTCTATTAAAGAAACAAAATAAATTGCTTATATATTTTAGTTTGGATATAAGTGTCCCAGTTAGTAACCTTGCAAAATGTTTTATCTAATTTTTTATGGTTCATTCAAACCAGAGTGAGAAGATCGAGATGTATTCTAAAGGTCTGCCACAAAATAAATTTCAACCTAAAGAATCGGACCAACATTGCTTCTGATTCCAGAGAGTTCAGCCACAGTTACCATTTATATATCAAAAATGAATTTTAAAAACATTTTTAAACGTTATTTTCTTAAATCAATCAATTAATAAATTTATTGTTTTATAATTAGCAATATGGATTCAAGGATCTATATTTATGGCAGAGAGAAAATATAGAAGGACCTGAATTCATTCTGCACGATGGACCACCTTATGCCAATGGTGTGCCTCACATGGGACATGCAATAAATAAAGTAAATACTAAAGCTTTTATAATGTCAAATCTGAAATTTGTATATAGTTATATTTTATTTGCCTTGGCCTATCTGTGATCATTTGCTGCAGGTTTTGAAAGATATTATTATGCGGTACAAAATGTTAATCGGCCACAAGATCCATTATAAATTAGGATGGGATTGTCATGGTTTACCAATTGAACTGAAAGCACTTGGTGGTGATGTGAATATAAAACCATTGGATATCAGAAATAGAGGTGTATATTTGTAAGCACATGTTTGTTTCTAGTTAGTGTCTTATTTTTATTTATTCATTTTTAAATTTTAGCTAGACAGTTTGCAAAACAAGCAATAGAAGACCAAAAGGTTTTGTTTAAAAAATGGGGTTTAATGGCTGACTTTGATAAAGAATGCTATTTCACTTTTGACAAAGATTATGTCAAAAATCAGATTCAGCAGTTTTATAAATTGTTTAACAAGGTAATTTTCTATATAGTATTCTAATACATTATTATTATTATTATTATTATATATTTCTTTTTAAATTGTTTTATGTTTTAAATTTTTTCCAGGGACTTATTTATAGGGATTTGAAACCTGTTTACTGGTCTGTTTCATCAAAGTGAGTTTACTAATGTTAATTATTTTAACTATTATTTAATTCCTTAAATAATTGAATTGAAGTGCAGAAATCCTCATGCCCTCCCCCCCCCCCAAAAAAAAGAGATCTGATAATTGTATTTGCTCAAATATGGGTCAATCCCCAATATAAGTTGGCCCCTCTCCCATTTTGAAAATCATTTTCATGAGATACTTTAGGAGGGTGAATATTAAAGCACTAATAATAAACCAATTTCCAAATTTGTTATATAATATTAATATTTTCATAATATATATATTTAAGATAGGAATCCGCTCCAATCTTTGTTAATTTTTTAATGTAGCTTGATATGATTAAATTTTTTCAAAGACTGCTCTTTTGTTTTTTTAATGACCCCTTATTGGTCATTCATACCACATCGAGGGCTTTAGTTTTCATTTCATGGGATCACCTCAGCCCAGATTAGAACTGGTACCGTTGAAGTCACTAGGAAATTAAAGTTGGCACTGTAACTCATTTGGCTACAAATGGCCCTCAAAGACTGCTCTTCTCACCATTAGTAAATGTTTTTAAGGTTAGATAGGAGAGGCCTTACATACGGGCTACGGAGGCATTTTCCTTCAACATATAATTACTGATCCCAATTTTTTTCTCACACTCAAAATGTGTAATAATAAGCGAATGATTTTCACTTATTATTATAAACAGCATTATGTTTTTCATCATGAAAGTAGAAATAAAAATAAATTATGAGTGATATAAAATCCCCATGTTTGGTCAAACTCAAATTTTCTGAAATCAAATCCAAATATAACTTGGTCAGTTTCATTCTATCAGATACAACCTATATTTCAGCAAATATGGTACATATTACTGATTTTTTTTTTAATTTATGTATTATTTTTTTTTTATGATAAATAACATCATAGCACAGCTTTGGCAGAAGCTGAATTGGAATACAACCCAAAACATGTGAGTGAAACAGTGTTCTTGAGACTTAAGGTTGTCAATGTGCCAGATATTCTCCATCAGTATTCAGGGAATTCTCCTATCTATTTGCTTGTTTGGACCACAACTCCCTGGACCCTTCCTGCTAACGAGGCTATTGCGTACAACCCTTCTTTCGAGTATGCCCTTGTAAAGGTTGATGGAAACTTATATATTGTTGGCCTAAAACTAGTTGATCATTTGCAGTCCAAATTGAAGAAGCCGCTTGAAATTACTTTTACATTTAGTGGTAAGTTAATCAGTTTTATCTAGTTTAATTATAAACATGACATGAAAAACAACAATGACTCTTGAATATATATTTTCATTTGAAGTAGTATTTTTATTATTATATAAATCGTATAAGATGTTAATAATGTTATGTTTTAGGAAATTTACTGAAATCAGCTACATATGAACACCCTATTAGTAATGATATAAAGAATGTACTTCCAGCTACATACGTTACAGATGATCTTGGGACAGGTCTAGTTCATACAGCTCCTTCCCACGGTCCAGATGATTTCGTTCTTGGTCTACAGCATCAAATACCTATAGTATTTATAATTTTGTCCTGTTTGGTTAGTTATTTATTTTGATTTATTCATAATTTCTTAATTTCTTCTTTTAATTTTCAGGTCTCATATGTCAATGAACAGGGTAAGTACACTCAAGAAGCTGGAAAGGATCTGGAAAACCTTCATGTGTTAGGTGATGGAACAAAGAAAGTGCTGACTATGCTTAATGATAAAGTTTTACTCAAAGAAAAACTTGTCCATTCTTACCCTTATGATTGGCGTACAAAAAAACCAGTTATAATACGTGCCAGTAAACAGTGGTTTATTGACACCAATTCTGTCAAGGATCGAGCTATTGTGAGTATTCAAATTCATCTTTTGTGTAACTGTTGTATTTTTGGCAATAACATAGTTGATATTCTTTATTTTTATCTAGAGAAACCTTATAGTATTAATTTTTATTGTAAGTGAAAGTTGTGTTGTGCGTGCACTGATTTTTTAAAGTATTTCTGATAAAAACTTTCTTTTTTTTACTGTCCATAAATCTTTTATGGATGTAGAACAAAATCTAGTATGATTTTGACCAGTTTTGGAGAAAATTATTAAATAAAACATGAATTTCTATAGTGTAAGATGTTTCTGTCAACTAGTATATGTACTACATGATAAGTAAATTTCTGTTTTCAAGACACTGCTATGAGAATAATTTGAAATCAGATTCTACCAATAATAGCTTGTTGCAATTTAGTGGGGGAAAGAAATGAGTTATTAGAGTTGTTATAGTTTTCTATAATTGGCTTAATACCATTATATACTTCAGCTCAGACAGAAATCATTCATTCCCTAATAATGGGTTTTCATTTATTAACAATCCATAGTTGTTTGATTATGAAGTGATATTTATTACTTTTGTATGCAACAAAATAAAATCCAACCCAATTTTTAATAGGTGCTACTGACTCAAGCATATTATTGACTATCAGACCTGACTATCATAGTCTGAAGCCAACTTTCTATGTTTAAATGATTTGGATTACGATCACATGCTTTTTTTCTTTCTTATGTTCATTCATTATTTTAAAGTGATATAAACCCTTTAATTTTCAGGAATTATTAAACACGATTAAAGTGATCCCAGAAAAGAATATCGCCAGTTTTTTAGCTCAGCTTGAACGGCGGCCATATTGGTGTATATCTCGGCAGCGAGTCTGGGGTGTTCCTATTCCTGTGTTTTATGATCCTGATGAAAACCCTGTTATATCAAAGTGAGGCAAGATAACATTTATATATCATATCAATAATTATTAACTTAATTCCACTAAAGATTAATAGAAAACTATTGCTTCTCTTTATTTGTTGTTAAATTAAAATGTTCTCTTAATACCAATACCTGGTTAGCCCATCTTCTTTTTTCTTTCAAGTTGAACTGGAAGTAGATTATGTTAAATTATTTTGAATTTAAAGCTATTAAAATATAAAAACTTGACTAATATGATTTTAAAGCATTTGTAAAGAACAAATATATTTGATTGAGGCCGATCAAGATAGAATTAAATAAAAAGTTTTTTGTTTATTTTTTTGTTTTAGAAACCATATTGATCATTACTGCAAGTTAATTGATGAAAATGGAACCGATTTTTGGTGGTCACTGCCACAATCTGATTTAGCTCTCCCTGATGAACGTGAAACTGGAAATCTTACTAAAGGAAACGTAATTAAATTTCTCAAACTTTTTTTCATATAAGCATGCTCATGAGAGCTTTTCAGAGAGAAAAACTAAAAAATTTAAATGAGAAGATGGTTGGGGGTATAGTCAGAGAAGAAAACAAATAAGTTGAAAACATATTTATTGGTGCCAACATTTCAGTCAGAATTTCTAGCTAAGCACAAAAAATAAGATAACATCCAATGAATAAAAGGATATATATATATATATATATATTAGGTTGGCAAATAAGTCCTTTCGGTTTTTTTGGGTGAAAAAAACTAAGTATATATGTATATAGTTGACCGTAAAACTTAAATATATGAAGATGGTCAGGGTTGCGGTCAAAAAAATAATAATGATATTAAATGACAATAAATGAGTAAAAATACAAATCAGGACTACCTACCTGTTCAAAGCGAAAGGTTGAACAGGTGACAATAAATCGGAAGCGTGGAGGAGTGAGGGGGAGGTGGCCAGCCGTTTAACGGTTATATTTATATTTCAAGTACGTCTCGTATACAGTAAGTAGTCATAAAAATATGAAAAATGAAAAATAATAAGAGAAAGATACAGAAATATGATAATAATAATAACTATAATAGTTTTCTAATTTAGGAATAACTAAGTAAAATTAGAATGGTACATATTGTTACTAATAATACGAATATATACTGAAAAAAAAAATTGATAATAATAATTTAAAAAAATAAATAAGAAAAATTATTAGACAATGATAACAACTGTAGTTTTTTTATATATCGTGAAAATAATAATTTATCTACACTATTACTATTATCAGTGTACTTATATAACTTATATTTATAAGTGAATCCAGCAATAGATAATATCAGTGATAGAGAGATAACAAACAGGTAAAAAACAAAAGTATATTTTGTACATAATGTTTATTTTAATTTACAATATAATGTCCCATTATTTTCAATTACCTTACCCAATCTCTCCAACAGCTGAATAATCTCATGTTCATGGAATGTCTGCGGTTTATTAGCAAAAAAGTGATCAAGGTGCTCCCTGAAACCCTATTCGTTTTCAAACCATTTTCCACTTAAGGAATTTTGTAGAGACTGGAATAAGTGGTAGTCACTAGGAGCAAGGTCCAGAATATAGGGAGGGTGGGGCAAAAGATCCCATCCAAGGGCTAATAATTTATTGCGGGTGACTAACGAAGTGTGAAGCCTAGCTTTTTTATTTCAATTGTGAGCAGTATAGAGTGGAATCGATTGATACACCTTGTGGCAACAGCTCATAAAATATCATACCCTTGAAATCCCACCATACTGAAAGTATTATCCTCTTTGAGTGCAATCCCACTTTAGATGTCATTCGTCACTGAGTCTCCAAGATTTTTTCACTCCACACTATCGTAGACAATCCATTTTTCATCCCCTGTCACAAGTCTTTTAAGAAATGGATCGTTTTCTTGACGTTTCTGCAGTGAATCGCAAATTGAAGTGCGTGTTGCCAAGTTGGCTTTGGTCAGAGAGTGGGGGAACCAAACATCAAGCCTAGAAACGTAGCCAAGCTTCTGCAAATGATTTTCTACGCTTTAGTTTTATTTACTTCTACAAACTGCATAGATTTAAGTCTGCTCTATGAAAATTGCTCTCTAATTATGGATACGGATACGGTCTATTTAATAGTTTTTAAATAAAGTTTTCTTAAGCTCATGATTTGAACATGATAAATAACTTCTAACATAGTTTATACTGTAAGCTTACAAAAATCTTTAAAACTTCTTTCTTATTCCAGGATATTCTTGATATTTGGTTCGACAGCGGATTGTCTTGGTCCGCTGTTCTGGGCAATAAAGTGGCCGATCTATATCTGGAAGGAGTTGACCAGTTTACAGGTTGGTTTCAATCCTCTCTCCTGACATCTGTTGCTTTGAATAATCGAGCACCATACAAGTAAGTTATTCCAATCATGAGCTAATCGATATACTATAATTGAGTTCAATTTAGATTCATAAATGTTATTTTTTATGTACATACCTTTGCATGTACCACCATGATTATGGAGTTATTGTTGCATATAATAAACTTGTATTATCCTAAACTACTAACTTTAGGTGCCTTTAGTGGTTCATTCAAAAATGAAGATAATAGAAGCATAAAAACATTTATTTATAAATTGAATTTATTTATATGTTTTCATCATAAATAAATAAATCATAAATCATTCATATAAATAAAATCAAATCTTCTATGACTCTATAAATTAGATGTTAATTTTCTTAAATTAATATCTTTGGCTATCAAACATTATATTATTCATCTACATTACTCCTCATATATCTGAAAAAAATATTTTTTCTTTATTCTTCTTTAGTTAATCACCAAATTCTTTCAGAGTATCCATTAAACCATTTTTTATTACTACTAACAACGAGAGATAGTTAATTTTCCAAATAAACAAAATTAAAGGAAGCTCTTTTTAAAATTTGGCATTTTAGCCCTATTAGACTATTTCAATGAAAATATATCCTAGCTGATATGGAAGACTCGTCAGTTGTACTCTGATAATCAAAATAATTTGAGCCATATCTCTGGATATTGTAAAAAAGTGTGAAATCGTTTATATAAATTGGCACTTTCAGTTAGTCAATTTTAGTGAAAAAGTTGCTATTACTTCCAATTTCATACATATTTTTGTTTTTTATTACTTATGCTGCTTAAATACACGCATGCGCGTACACACATACATACACTTAAGAGGCTTGGTTAATTAGTTTCTGTAGACCTTAAAATGTTTATTTCCTTTGCAAATTCAGATTAAACATTTTTCATGAACGCAATACTTCCACTTGCTATATATTTCATATACAGGATGTTTCACGAGAAAATGCCAGTAATTAGAGGGATTCTGTTTTCCAAAAATCTAGTTCAAAGGTTGGTGAAATTTTTTAAGAAAATAATTTTTTTCCCCCATAAAATTCCTAATTTTCCTTTAGTGACAAGATTTCTCAACTTCTTTGTATTCAGAATCTACTATAAGTTTCCTAGAAGATATAAACCAATTTCTAGGAAAATATTGCTTTGTTAGGCAAAGCAAAGAAGTATAGAATAATTTCAATAAACAAGTATAATTTCCAGAAAAATTTGGTATTTCAACAAGAGATCTTGGAGATTTCATAAAACTTGTTTTATTTCATCAGTATTCCAACGATATCCAGCTGTGCAAAGCTGGTTTAATTTAGAAGATATATTTAGGCTGGAAGGTGTAAAAAAAAAAAAGAGATGGCCACAAGAAAAGAATACCTTGTATTAATTTTATTCTTGTTCTGCTCTCATACCTTCGTCCCCCCCCCCAAACTAAATTGGATTACAGGATTGTTTGTTTAGAATGCAAATCATATTTTGACAATAGAATGAAGTAGGGAAGTGAGCTTAGTGGGACTGTACTACATTTTTTGTGAAAATAACTCTCCCTCAATTACTCAATTTCTTAGTGGTGTTGAAAATGTGAAAGTAAGAAGTAGTTTTTTCTAAGAAAAATTCTTGTAATTAATCAAAAGTGTTTTAAAAGGAATCTATTGTATCGCCCTAAAAAAAAAAATAATAATAATAAACAACACAAAGTTTATATAAAACACTTTTAGTTCAATTAAGTTTTTTTTTTTTAAATCTTTCAATATTTTTAATTATTCTAAAATTTCATTAATTTAGTTTTGAAAAAAAAATAATCCAATAATATATTAAATGAGCTTTTCAGTTCTATTGATATGTAAAAAAAAGATTTGATTCCTAAAATATACATGGTGCTTACACTGAAATAAATAAATCATTAAATTAAATAGTCTCCCTTCCCACAATGGATGTTACTAAAACTACTTGTGTGGCTCCTCTTTTGCTTTGAGTTAGAAGTGCGTTATTCTGTTCATTCATCAATTAAAATTAAAATATTGTTGCAAGAGCAATTTTATAAGTTATAGAAATATTAGAATTTTTTTTTGGAAGAAAGGATACCAAAAAGTAGTTTTAACGATTTTTTTGGAACGTTTCCACCAATAACCTATAATGGTATAACTTGGAGAATTTCCATACACAATCAGAAGAAGTTTTTTCAGTAACTTTTAGGTAAATGATAATTCATGACAAAGCAAAATAAATAAACCATTTAAGGTGATACAATAGTAAAAACAACAAGCTTATCGTACTCTTGAAAGATTTCTTACAGCTGTACAGCTTAAATTTGTTTTGATTATTAACGTACAGAATTGCTAATGAAGGAAACATTTTTCTCTTTATCAAAAACTAAGAGTCATTATCATGTTTTTCATTACATATCCTGATGTAAACAATTAAATTTAGTTTACTACTAATGAAATATAAATTTTTATAATAAACTATGCAGTTTGAAACATCACATCATAGAAAGAGAAATAAATGGCCTGAGAAATGTGAAGGTTTACTTTTCTTGAAACTTCCTTTGAAAATTGACGTTCATAGGATCCATTCTGTTACTAACTCGGTTTTTAAATACTCTTGAGATTCTTGAAAAAAAATTTATTTAAGAAACTTTGACTAATCAAAGTTACAATATAATTAGTTTTGTGTTTTAATAAGTTAACTATTATTAAATAAATATAAATATTTCAGTCATTGAAATTATTTGCTAAGACAAGAATACATCACATTTATTTTAAAATTTAAAACAAATATTAATAAAAATATACATCTATTACTGTCTGGGTTTTGTTAGGAGTATTCATATAAGTATATACATTACAATTATTATGACTAGACCATACATCAACAATTATCAGTCTTTTGTGTTTTGATATAAAGAAACGAGCAATTTACCGTATTCATCCATCCGTGTCACCATTATGCAAACTGCCAACCTCGTTGAGCAGGAGTTCTTGCATTTTAATTCGTACATACAAATTCCTCTTGTTGGGCAATGACTTCAGCTGCGGCAGTATACTTAGTAGAAAACAAAAATTATCATCTTCTAGAAGAGCAAAACCATTCGAAAAGTACAGATCTTGGTAACTATGGTTGGATTGTTTATCAAAATAATTGTCCTCTGATCCTAACCTGGAATTTATGTCGTCGCCAGCCGTCTCGTCATGATTTCCATTCTGTTCGCAGTTTCCATCAATGCTATCAGTCTTCAGTTCATCGATCACATGATCTCCTTCAGTCATTTCTGTTTCACATAGGTCGCCAAGGTTCGGATAATCGTTGCTACCTTCATCATCATACCCATTAGCATCTTCATTCCCTTCCGGTTCAACAGAAGAATCAAAAGATTCTTCTTTAAATCTTTTAGATTTGTGACTTCTATTATTAACATCGAGATATATGTGGTCTTTAACGAAGGACATATCGTTGAAATATTCCCATCGAGATGTTAGCATGCTCTGACTGATTCCTTTAAGTCCAGGTCTTTTTAATTTTCGCAATTGAACCCTGTAAGTGTCTCGTAGACCCCTCCATTTGTATCTAGCTGTTTCAACTGTAAAGTATAAGAAAATTATGTATTATATAATGATATTTTACTATATATTTTTTGTAACTATGAAAATATTTTACTTATATTTATTAAAGTACTGTTTTCTTTTGTATGACTTTTTAATCTTACTACACCTAATCAGCAAATCAAAATTTTTTATACAATATTAATATTAAGTAATTATTGAAAAGTACTTCCATTTTTCTTGTTCTCTTAATTCTTATTTATTAAATTTAACCAAAATTGTCTCAAACAACAAAAATATATGAAATATTAAATAATTTTAAATAACGTTAATTAGAATTAGCATTAATTTAAGGCAGTTTCATAAATTATAAAACGAAATTCATTCTGTACTGTGCAAAATCTCCCAAAAATACTTATATATAATGAAAAGCTCCTACCTTTAAGTTCCTCTTATTTTGATTTTTTATAACTTAATTTTGTCATTATATTAATATTAGTGGAATCAATTTATCTATAAAACAAAAGACAATTGAACCCCCCTTTTTCATATTGATGTTATTAAAAATAAAAATTATATTAAAACCAGTTAATTAACCCAAGAATAGTAAAAACACTTATATAATCAATATTAAAAAATTTTAATAATTAATTGTTTAAAAATAATCATTTTGAACTCTGTTCAATTAATAATAATAATGTGTGAGATAGAATGGATAAACAATATTTAGTTTTATAAATAATTAACTGATATTATATGAAATAAACAATTATAATTACCTGCTCTTTTGAAGTGAAATTAAATAAATATTAATGTTTAATTTATTTTTAATAATATTGTTTTAGTTATATAAAGTTTCTTAATCTGTCAAAATGTTAGTCTTTCAGGAGATACCTACAACCTATGTCAAGGATGAAATATTGCAAAAATTTAAAGAATAAAAAATAATGAACAAAAATATATTATAATTTATTAATTACGTTTAATTTTTTTCATTCATTAACTTTAATTTTTTTAAAATATTTTTATATTTATAATTATTTATTTCAAATATACCTTAGTAAGGAAATATAAAAATAAAAATAAATGTATTTTTACTTTCTAAATTTAACTTCTAATTTCAAAAACACATATATTTAGTCTTGATCTAGTAAAAAAAGTTTCTTAATCTTTAATTGCCAGATTATTTAAAATTTTTACTTTTAGTAGTGTTATGTACGGTTTAGAATTCAGTTAAATTATACTTTAACAATAATAATTGCTTATCTGTGTGATTAAATGGTTTATATATTATTTATTTTTCTAGCTTAATGATATGAAATTATTTAAAATATTTAAATTACACTCGTCTAAATGCAATTAATTAAAAATTAATGTTTAATTTATTGTTTAATAATTTATAATATTGTTTTACATATTGTAGTAGCCTTGTAATAATCTGTCAAAATGTCTAACTTAAATGACAAAATTATAATTCATTGAATTTCAAAGATGATGAAATATTTAAACAAATTAACTTCATTAAGAATAATAATAAACAATATTCCAGTAATATATTAATTAAAAGATTTAATTGTATTAATTTATGATTAGTTATCAAGATTTGAACTTTGCGATTGTGTTTTAGTATTCTGTAGTTGTTGTTGTTGTTGTCTGGGGCTTAAGGGCCTAAAACCCTGAGGTCATCAACGCCCATAGTATTCTGTAGTTAATGACACCTGATGATATGACATGACTATCACAAACTTGTCAAAATATCTTCCACTAGAAGATATACATTGAAACAAGGCTTGGAATGTTTCAAAGGTTTATTATAATTATTAACGTTATCTTCAGTTTCTTTTAGGTATATTTCTGCTGAAATTGATTATTTATTTTTGAATGTCAACTATTTAGTGAAGAATCAGGTTTATATATTGTGTAATGTGTAAATATTGAAGTGGTAAATTATAGTTTTGGATTTTATTATTTTATATTGTCGAGTATTTTCTAAGACAAGATGGTATGTAAGAATGGCGAGGGAACAGCTGATAGAGAAATCGATACGGACTCAAGCCGTTCTGTCTATAACGTTAGACTTATAATATTACAATCCCTTTTTTATATAATATATTACGTACTATAGTATATAATGGTATATAACTGCGAGTATTATTTAATAAATAACTTTATATGATAGGGGTTATTACCGTCGACACCTAGATAACTGGCGACCTGAGCCCAGAGATACCCCGCCAGTTCGCGGTCCTTATACTGCGGGTGCTGCCTGTTCCAGAGGGGCTCTCTTTCCCGGACAGAGCTGATGAGGAGGCTGATGTCCATCCTCGACTACGACGAAGAGTACGGAGTACGTCCTGGAGCATGGGCTCCGGCCAGGTTATCTGCGCTGTTGCCGGCTCTCCCCACCACCCTCCATCCCCTCTACTTCTCTTTATTCCAAGGGGTGATTTTTTTTTTCTTAGAGGGTCTGTGAAGTTACTGCTAATTATTGTTGAACAGTGGTCATGACATTCGTAATTATTTATTGCCTTCACCATATAGCCACACAAATTCTAATGGCATCTTCAATTTATGAAATGTATATGTATAATATAAAATGTACCAGTATGATTCTAAGCCTGTTATTATCTGATATCAGAAACTGATTCTGTTAAGAATAAGTATCATACCATTTTTTTAAATGAATTACTTCGTATGGAACTTCGGTTCGATATTTTCTTTTCCTTCTGTCGCTTTTCCGAAGCAGATTTCTCCTTCTTTTGATATATTTTTGATCATAACTATTTTTACTATTGTTCTATCCTCTGCACTTTATTACGAAATATCCTTATTTAAATTTATGGACTGCCCTCTTAATTATTTTTAAAAAATTATAGATACCCTTGAATTAATGGTAAAAGTGATTAAGTGCTAGTTTTGCAAACTCATTTAATAACTTTTACCTCTAATCCGACGATATATACACATTTTATCACAATATTAAATGAAATTGTTCAAATAAGTATGTGTGTGATATAAACTTTATAATTGCCGTAAAGTTCATGTGTATGTTGATGGTTTTCATAGTAGTATTGTCAAGGAAATGAAGCAGTGGAGTAGTGCGGTAGTATTCTGTGTCACATACAGTGAAAGTAAACCTAACCGAAGCCAGGTACAATATTTCTTCGGCCAGTTACCATTACATGTTAAAGTAGTAAACATATGGCAGTTAAGCTTTACTATCGGTATGGATACTATTAACTATAACGCCAGGTCTGATATTCAGACATTACTACTGCGACAGTAAATGTTATTTACTGATGATTTTAAAATATCTTCGTGTAAATTGGACCATATGATGGTATTGTCTGTTTTAAATTACGATCCATAGATAGTCTGAAGATCTGTAGAAGTAGTAAACTTATTAAGTTATTCTCAAAACCAAATGTTCTGGTGAAAGATTTTTGTTTGTTTTTTCCCCTGCCTGGTCTATTCCTGACATACGGAGTGTCGACACAAGTGGGGTCTTACAAATGGGATTTGCGTATAGCCACTATTGCGAATAAAGCCCTTTTGTTTATTTATTATTCTCTGAATGCTTATTTTAATCTTACATTTATAGATACAATAAATAAATAAAGCACTATAGTGGTACAGTGCACCACTTACTGATGGGGCCGTACGTAGGCATCTAGTCCTCTCTTCACCTCGCCCTCCAGCTACTCATCTGGTGGTTTTTCATAGCATTTCCAGCACGATTCTCTTATAGGTGTTTCTAGTCGCCTGTCACCAGAGTTTCCAGAATGCACTTCCTACTCTCAACAGTCGATAATTTTTATATGTGCATTAGTATTTTGTAATCAGCTCTCAAAAACCTTAAATCAGCAAATTTTTAGAACTACTCCAAAACTTTCCATTCCACCGAGATCCTTTATTGATTCCTAATTGACTATCACTGGAATTAGGGTTTACCCGTGCCTTTGACTTTGATCGGATGTTCGCTGTTTCATAATAGTGACATGTGCCCAATATTTTGAGGCTATTTTGTGGGTTTTCTAAACCTGTTAAGCACCTAACCCACTTTTTTCCTATGAAATGGATATATGGATGATATTTGGATCCTTTACAGGTTCAGATAATAAATTAGATTCTAAGACAAATTCATATCTGGCACTTGTTTGATTTTTGGACAACATTTTACCGTTTTTTACGATTTCGGATTAAAGGGAGCGGAAAATTGAAGAGCAAAATAGTTTTAGAATTCATCTTCTCGTTAGAATCCGTCAAAATATTGTGGCTACATCGTCATCACAACCACATTGGTCTTCTCTGACGGTCGACGAAACTTATGATAAAGTATTGTCATGGAAAATCTTATTCCAGAACGGTTTCATTCTACCTTTTTTTTTTACACCATTTTCTGCTAACAGTCAAATATTGTTCGTTGTTTTTGGAAGTTCACGCCTTCAAAAACCTACATACAGTGATACCCTGGATAATTTCTATTGATAGCAAAATTTTCTTCAAATATTTATGCACGATAGATAATAAATTATTCTTATTGGGAGATGGTCCGAGTTGCGGTCAACAAAGATAAAAATAACAGAAAAACTATTTGTTAGTAGCAAAGGTTCCAGCTCACTTTGCAGGGCTTCACTGGCGCTGAGTCCAGAAGAATGAGTAGAAGGTGGTCGGGGGTGAAGTGCAATTTGCACAGACAGAACCTCTGCCTAAGCAACCATGGTGAAGGCCTGGAATTCTGGTCGAAACGTCGGCACAAATAATGTTTGTATATTTTTTCTGACCGCACCCTGACCATTTCCTCATATTTATCTTCAGTCAACTATTTACATCTCATTATGAAGAGTAGAAAACTTCTTTCTGTCTCTTCTCAGTCACTCTTCTTACTGGACTCAGGCTTGATGTAGCCCTGCAAATCAGACCGAAACGTCGGCTACTAATAAATAGTTTTTCTGCCTTCTTTGTACCTTTCTTGACTGGCACCCGGACTATCTTCCAATAATCATCACATCCAGTCAAAGCGGGTTGGGGTGTAGGTCCCAGAGTCCTAACGTTGTGGGTTCGATTCCCACCTTGGTTAGTACGCGGCGACAACTCTAGTAGCCGTCAGTGGTTGACAAAAAGGGCCTATTTCTATTTATTCTATATATCTAGACCTATTTCCCGTACTAGTTCCGCCCATCAGATACCAATTCCTATTCCAATCTTCCAATAATAAATTATTCATCATTAATACATTTTAAAATTATAAACTTACCCTTCGTCGTCAACCTACTGACTGCCCTACAGTTTCATTTAATGTTACTCTTACCCCTGTCGAACAGATCCTCTACCTTGGACTACATTTGGAAAAACGATTAACCTGGAATCCTCACACCAGACTGAAAAGACAGGAAACTGCACGTCGATTTCGACTATTACAGCACTTACTAGACAGATGGTCTAAATTTCCAACACATTACAAAAGACTGATCTACATGACTGTAATAAGGCCAATCTGGACATATGGAGTTGAGCTTTGGGGCTCAACCTTCGAATTCCTCTCGTATTTAATCCTTACAATCCAAAATCCTTCGTAAAATCCTCAATGCTCCTTACTTTGTCACAAATAAAATCATACATAAAGACCTTAATGTTCCCTATGAATGTACCGATCTAGCGCGAACCAGATATCACTCCTTCCATAAACTCTCTAACCACTCAAACCCCCTAGTTTCTAATCTTGCATCCTCTACCATTCCTGACAATCCTCCGAGGCGCCTGAAAAGAAAATGGCCACGAGACCAGCCAATGTAAAATGTAGTATATAATAAATGTATTATAATGTACAGTTGTAAATAGCAATAAATAAATATTAAAAAAAAAAGTATAAATGTGATATGTCTTTCATGATAATTTATTTAACTAGTCTTTTTTCCTCATTGTAAGTTTTTTGAACGGGATATTTTTTATGTTATTTTACATTGTTTCAAATTTACATAGGATACGGACTATTCGAATGAATGATGTCAGCCTCCACTGGCTTCTGTTTTCACGAATTACACGGTATATTGGTTCGCACTAACTCTTGTACTAGTAACGAACGACTAAGATAAACTGCCTTGTACTATTCCTTAATACTACTTTTACTATAAAATTGGAAATGCTGATAAATGGTTATTGTTTTAGTCGATCCACTCGTTCTGGGAATGCTTGTACCGTGCTGAGATAGTAAACAAACTCCTTAAATGTTTGTCCTACTATTCGCTTGTGTATGGTGCATTCCAAATATGGAATAATGTTTACGATGGCTAAATCGTTAGATTCCTAGTATTACTTTGATTTGATTTCGATGTTCTGGTTGAAGGTCCGATCTTGGAATATTTGCAACTTGTAACTTCGTATGTCGCATGCTCAATGAACCTCATATTTTTATTTTTACATTTCAAGTCCACACGTTTACCATTTGTCGCAAATTTAAAATACCTATCAATGTTTGGTAAACGAAAGTAAAAACTGTCTGTATCCACTCCCTTTTGTGTGTTCCAGACTGGCAAATATGATGGACGTCGGCTATTAACTTCGACTTACACTATTTTCATTACGAAATTGATCAAAATAAAGATTGGCGAAATGGAAGGAAACGTAAATATCGGGAAAGTTGGTGGTAGATGATAAAAATTCCAAAAATGGTACTAGATAAACTCCAAGTTCAACTTTAGTTCCAGATTTTTTATCAAATTCTTGCTAATTTAATAACCCAGAAATATTATATCTTTATAAATACATTTTTGTGCTATGCTAAGTCAAAACTAGACCACTAAGGTTAATTCACAAAATTTGAAACAATTTATTTACTTATTCTTTTACTAATTAAAATATGGAGAGCACAAATATTTGTCTTTTAGCGGTTTTTAAAAAATTCTAATTGAGCTTAAACGTACGGAGCACTTGTCCAAACGCCTTTTGATCAAAGACCTGACCACCACGGGTGTCCTACAAATCCTGGACAACGTGTACCAACCAGTCTAAATAAACCCACAAGTTTAAGCATACGCGAATTAGCCTTAATTGGCAAATGTGTAACAAACACCTTTAGGATTATTAATCGAAATCGAGCTCGTTTAGCTCGGGTTGAGCAAACTTGATACGCTTTTTAGTTTTACCTGTGGAATCCAGGTAGCATACGTTAGTGGATTCGTTTAAGCCGAGTTCATCCGCTATTTATCACGTATTTTTGGTTGGGTCTGCTTTCACAATTTCAACTGGTCGGTATCAACTACAGTATGGTGTTCACGGTTTTCCTTTTCTTCCAACTCGAAATATACACAGCGAAACTTCAGATACCAAAATTGCGCCATGGTTTAACGTAGTAAGACCTAAGAAGTAAAAAGATGAACTTGTTTAAATAACTAGGTTCTTATTTGAACGCTGTAGGGTCGTCTGGGCATGACGATGTCAGAAGGAACGTTGAACAAGCCCACAAGGTTACTCGAATGTTACATCCGTTCCTCTGGAATATCCAAGCGTCGAATCTTCACAACCATAGTGGAGTCCTATCCTAACACACGCTTCAGAAACGTGGAACACGAACTCTCATTTGTGCCCAAAGGTGCAGGTGGTTGAGATGAATTTCTGTAGGTGTTTCCATGTCACCAGGCTGGATAAAATTAGGAATGACATAATGTATCAGAGGATGGATGTGGGTAAATCAGTAAACGAAAGGATCGGAGCACACCGGCTAAGATGGTTCGGGCATGTCGGACTAATGTTGGACGAAACTAGTCGTGCATTGGGTTCCTCCGCGGACGACAAGAAACAAGTGAATGAAGAGAGTCCTAGAGGATAAACGGCAAAAAATTCCCTAGAAAGATTTTTAAAAGCGCTATTTGTTCACCGAAAGTTGCTTTACAACCCTCTTTTAGTTAAATCTTTGATAGCTCCGATTTAATTGCTCAGAAACGCGTCCATCTTATCCTAAAGCTAACCAACCTATTCTAACCAGAGTGGGAGGGTAATTTTTTCATTCCGTGGGAATGAAATAATAGTAAATTCGCTCAGGTCAGATTTGAACCGGCGCCGCTGCCCCCTCGAAGGTGATGACGCCTTGCCTTACCTTCCTCGGCTACAGACAGTCTGACGATTACTTTTTTTATAAGAGCTGATAATATTAACAAAGAACAGAGTCATTAAGACGAGTTTTCATTTCCTTCTTATAGGCTTATGTGAAGATTTGCTTTTTCTAATCATGTGTTTTGCAATTTCTAATTCTCTCTATTTTTGGAGGTGTTTTGGGCAATGGAAGACAAGGACATTTCTATAATATTTTTAGTGAGTTGAGGGTCAAAATTTAAAATTTCCTCACAGTTCTAAAAATTCCCAACTACTTAAAATTATTTTGATTTTCTCAGCTAAATTATGAAATCGCACAAGACTGAAAAGACAGGAAACTGCATGCAGATTCCGACTATTACAGCACTTACTAGACAAACGGTCTAAACTTCCAACTCATTACAAAAGACTGATCTACATGACAATAATAAGGCCCATCTGGACATACAGAGTTGAGCTTTGGGGCTCCACTAAACCTTCGAATTCCTCTCGTATCCAATCTTTACAATCCAAAATCCTTCGTAAAATCCTCAATGCTCCTTATTTTGTTACTAATAAAACCATCCATAAAGACCTAAATGTTCCTTATGTAACCGATCTAGCCCGAACCCGATATTATTCCTTCCATAATAAACTCCCTAACCACCCAAACCCACTCGTATTCCTGGCAATCCTCCGAGGTGCCTGAAAAGAAGATGGCCTCGTGACCTTATATTGTAAACTGTTTTTAGAGTTCTACTACTGGGTAGTTTCTCTACTTCCTGTATCATATCATTATGGCACTATGATCAAATTTACTGGTTGTATTTTTTTATACAGTTGTAAATATCAATAAATAAATAAAATAAAAAATAAAATAAAATTATGAAATATTTTAATTTTCCAATTTTTTGAGTTTTTAACTTTTCACTTATCTACTTCAAACGTTGATGCTTGGAAGCAATAATTTTTTACTCATCATGTATCAATAAAATTTCAATTTCTTAACTTCTAAGCTATTGGTATTGATTTTAAATGTTACTTACTCTTATAAAATTCTGTACCAACATTTTTGCTGTTTGAAGTTGTTTTCAAATGTTGAACTTCCACTACTTTTTGGGTTCTCAAATAATTGGTGGAGGGAAGAGGAATGACACCTTCCTTCTTCCTTTTGGATCCCTTAGGAATGGTACCTAAGATGACAAACTGAATCTGTTTCAACTAGGATGAAAATATTTTATTCAGTATATCATTTGTTCAATACAACACTAATTATTATGATGTGTGAAATAATTTATTACCATTTTATAGATGCATATGTATAGATATACACATGTTACCAGTTACCTACCTACTCACAATGTTCTTATTCTTTCCAGAACTGTACTGTCTCATGGATTTTGTGTTGATGATCAGGGAAGGAAGATGTCTAAATCCCTGGGTAATGTCATCAGTCCATACCAAATCACTCATGGCACCAGTATTGGTTATATTAAAGAAGGATATGTGTATGGTGTTGATGGTCTTAGGTAATGAACTTGGCTATTTTGTTTCTATGTTTGTGACACGCCTACTTAGCAATACCGTTATGAAGCATCAGAAATAATATTACTCAAAGGAACATATATAGTAGTCTGTTGTCCATCACTGTGCTCCTCAGTACATGATATTTACCAAAATAAATTCACAAAATGTTGACCTTTATGACTGTTATTCTTAAAAAAAAAAGTATTTATTTTGAAAAATCTGTTTCTTTAGAACCTATTACATTATATTGTATATATGTATATATAGTTGACCGTAAAAATTGATATATAGGAAGATGGTTTTAGCCCTGATGAAGCCCTACAAAGTGGGGCGAAACGTCGGAAAATAAATAGTTGTAAACTATTTTTGTTTCTTTTGTATCTTTTTAGCCCTGATGAAGCCCTACAAAGTGGGGCGAAACGTCGGAAAATAAATAGTTGTAAACTATTTTTGTTTCTCCTTTGACCGCAACCCTGACCATCTTCCTATATATCTATTATATTATATTACGTACATATATATATTAGCAGTCAAATTAAAGTTTGTTTTATTTTATTTTTATTATTATTGTGTAGTATTAAATACGGCTCTATATTCTAGACAATAGAGCAAAGATTAGAGAGGACTTCACATTGTTGTCGAATATCAATTTGTTTTTCATTTTGTCGAATGTCATTCTGTGAAAGGGAAGCAGAAATTCTCTTATGTTCTCTTGATACCCTTTAAGTCTCTTATTGTCTGATAAAAGATAATTATTACTTTCCACTATAAAAAATATTTTTTAAAAATTAATATACTAGTTTCGACAGTGTTAGTGTTAGTTAAATTACTTCCTTAAAGCTGAATTATATCTAAACTTTAATTATGTCCAGTTTGTGAATGGAAAATGAAAATATAAACTGTGATAATAAATTAAGGAATTATCAAAAAGTTGTACATGACATATCATTTCTTGTTGTTGTGTTTCTTTTCATTCTAAAGAGCTAATGTGTCAAATAGATGGTGGGTAGCAGCTCATGCTCTTCAACATGCCAATGTCCCTGTAACCAAGACAACGCTTAATAACAGCATGGAGGCAATGAAGAAGTTGAGGAATGTCTTAAAGTTCTTACTCGGTTCTGTACAGGATTTGCCAACTGACTATAACAATCCTAAGCTTTGTATGTTAGACCAATATATGCTAAATAGGCTGGCTGAATTTGAAGAAAAGGTGGGTTAAAACAAATTGTTTAGTCAGTTCAAATCTTAAAAATATTTGAAAGAAAAATGTCCTGTCTTATGCTGCTAAATAATCAATAGATACATATTTTTAAATAAAAATAAAAACAGGTGAATTATTCTTATGTTGTAAATGTATTTTTATTCTATTTTATAATGCATATCTTTATTTTTGCTATGATTACTTCTAAAATGGGAACAATTTATGTTCAAATGTTTCGTATAATTACATTTTAATTTGTTAAAAATAAAGTATTATATTTTAATCTGTAATATAACTTTAACTACACTTAAGGTTTTTTTTTTTGGCCTAAAATAACCAATAATAAAATTTACATTGAAATTATGATTTCTGTTTTCAGATAGTGGATTTATATCAGGCTTATGAATTAAATAAGATCACTCAGGTTTTGTTAAACTTTGTTACAAACGATGTTTCATCATTATACTGTCACCACATCAAAGATAGGTTTGTTGGTTTTATTCACTCTTTGCATCAGTTATGTATAAATTATTAATATAAATCTGTGAAATCATGTAATCTAGTATTTAGATTGATGTTTATTTTGTTCTGGAGTCAATAAGAGTACTCTAAATACAATTAGTATCATTAGTTGTGTAGTTCAGATTTTTTTAAAATGCCAAATCAATAATTATAAAAAAAAAAATTATGAAGTAATATATTTTGGCCAAAAAAATATGGATGAATTAAATGGATCTTTAATAAACCTATCAAATACTGACTTTTTCTGAACATATGGTGCTAATTGGCAGAAAAAAAACCCTCGCATTGGATTGTTTGAAGTAGTGGTTCCAAATTTGTGGAAGTATGCGGATCACTTAGTAAGAAATTGAAACACATGCATATCATTCCCACTTTCAGCTTTATGTAAATGGGCCTTCCAAGAAAATTATGTTGCTTAAATTAACACCTAAGCCTCAGGAAAAGTAAACAGTAAAATATTTCTAACTATAAATCCTCATAAAATATGTGTTGAGATGATCTTACATTATTAACTGAGTAGTACTAATCCTTTTTATATACTACAGGTGTAGTTGAAATATCAATTTAAATTAAGAGATAAATGCATAAGTAATTAATGTTTTATTCTAAAAGAAAGATTTAATATTTCATGTCACCAAGATAAATATTTTGCCCAACACTATCATGAAAATATTCTTTTTTTTACAATTGTTTTATATAGACTGTACTGTGATGCTCTCGACAGTCCTGGAAGGCGAGCGGCCCAATACATCTTAAATCAAATTTTGCACAGTTTATTGTTTTCCTTTTCTCCAATCCTACCCGTGCTTGCCGAAGAAGTCTACCAGTATCATCCACATAATGTTGGTAAGTGTTATCAATAATGTTATTAATTGGTTCCAGAATATCTTATAATTTTATTTCTAACTTTTAATTGAATGGTTTAAATATTAGTTGATCCACTTGTAATAATTTTTAGAGGTTTTCTGATAAGATGTTTAAGAGAATTCGATGTTTTTTCAGCCTATCAAAACATCTAGGAAGTAAGTCTCTAAGCAGCAAAATTAAAATCAGTCTTAATAAAAATATTTGATGCCCAATGTTAACATACAGTTTAGAATCTTGGGCTACCAACAAGACAGAAGAAAAACTTTTAACTTTTGAGCAGATAATCTTGGGATACTTTGACATACCTGTTTCTACAGGTTCCTATCTTCTGATAGGAATGTCTGGTGCCAAAGAAAGAATAGAAAACTGTATGAACTCTTTGGCGAGACAAATGTGGTAAAGTTCATCAAGATCAAACGGATACACTATCCAGTTCATGTCTTGTGGTCAGATGACTCCAAGATTCTTAAGAAGAGTGGGAAGAGTTAGGAGAAGGTGGTTGGACAGAATGTGGATTCAAGAAACCTCCTACAAATCTAGAACTGCACTGTTATATCACAGAACTGTGCCAACTGATGGAGGCAGCCCAGATCCATTAATGGATTGTCATGCCAGTTATTGTTATTAATATTACTTTAACTTATTTTTTAGTCATATCTAATGGTTGTAAATAGATTATAGTCTAGCTGGTTTTAATTGTATTAGTCTAATTTAAGTATCTGAAATATTCATATGAAGGTTAAAGGTCAAATATTCTTATCAGGCAGACGGTTAAGGTCAAATTGACAGAATTTAAAACTCCCGTCCAAGTTTGCGGACAAAAGTTTGGACAGATCTGGATTTCATTTTCATAAATTCAACATCTAAATGGCTAAGCCTAACAAAGAAAACATAAAGCACAAGGGAAAGGCATGATGCAAAATATTTATTTTTTAAAAGGTAAGCCAATATGAGATGGAAGGAAAATATAGTTGAAAAAGTAGACAGTCCCTGAAAGGATCAATGGAAACATACCAGAGAATGTTACATCTCTAAGGACTGAGGCCAACATCATGTTTACTCTATGTCTGATGTAAATCACTCTTGTGAAGAGCTCATACTTTTACCAAGTTATGCACCCCTCAATTTAATTTATGTTGGATTGGAAATTTCAAGGTCTCTTACCAATTCTCATATAGTTTTTGTTAGATCACCCTCATTAAAGTTCCTCAAAGCTTTCTTACCATTGATGATTTTCATCTAGATCTCTCTTTCCTATTTAGGATGATATCCCCAGTTTCAAATTTCTGGAACTATTTACTTACAGTCCTTTCTTAAAGAGTATACACTTTCTATTCCTGCACTGAACACACTATTTTAGTGGTGAAAAACTTATAATAACACACCTATTTCGATTTCCTGATTCATTAAAATATCAGTTAAATTTATTATCAACTATATCTAATTCTCTGTTTGTAGGAATTGCTCTTTCTTTATTATAAGTGGCGACACATCACAATTTTATGAGACTGTACGAAGTGTAGTAGTATTTAGGAGATATAAATTACTTTATTTTTTTTTAAATTTTATTTTATTTTTTCAGACAAGTTATTTTATTTTATTTTTTCAGACCAGTTATTTTATTTTCACAAACAGTGGAGAAGGTGCCAAAAGCCGCAGAATGAAGAATTGGTGAAGTCTGTGATAGAAAAGGCCATGCAAGTGAAAGAAGAGTTGGCGAAAAATAAACCAGTCAATTTGAACCATGCTCAGCTTTCGTGTGATATAATAGCTGATGAAGACTTCTGGTATTATCTCAACGTAAGTGCGCTCTTAGATGTTTAAATAATACTAAATTTATATTTAATCAATTCCAAATGTTGTTCCTTATTTAGGTATGTATTTCCCCTGCTACCTGTAAACTCATATGTTTAATTATTTATTTATTACCCTATCCTGCCGGTTAGGCTTCGACTTCCATTAGGGTATTCGCAGCACCAGGAAGCAACAACCTAAGCCTGCGCTACAAACCACTGCTGCAATCATAACAATTTATATTGTTTTTCCAAAAGCTGTGCATACAGCTAGCTTGCTTTTCTTTCAGCGCTCTCTTCTGTTCTGTACGGTGGCCTTGCTGGTCCATCTCTTTGTCTCCTATCCAAGAACAAGTGAGTGGAGCCAACAGCTTCCTTCCACCTGTACATGAAGGCCGTGTAATATGCGTAGTTCTCTTTGATCATCAGCTGAAGAAAATTACTCGCGGTCTCTGGAACTCGACAACTGGAGCATAAGGAATCAATGCTTATGCCATGTATAGCAAACATATGTTTAATTAATGGAAAATCAGAATTAGTTTTTGAAAATTGTTCTCATAATTAAATGATTATCCAAAAATATATCATATTTCTCCATAATCACTCTCCTTATTCACTCATTTTCTCAACCAAATCAGAAGTTTTTTCACCTCTTAAATGTAAAAAAAAAAAAAAAAAAAAAAAAAGGATGTATTCCTTGAGCCAGTTGCCTATAAAATTCTCTACCCCCTGGTAAATAATCAGTCATCGGTAAAATCTTGCACTGTTGAAGCTTTTATTGATAGCTCAAACATATAAGTCAGATGGCGATAAATCTGAACTATATGGTCATTTTTCAAGTTTCACCCAACCACATTTCGTCAAGCTTTTGGTAGATTAGATGAGCAGTATGAGACTAGGTGTTGCCATGCAGCAAAATGACATCACTGATGGATTCTTCCTACCTCTTCATGTGGAGGTCAACTTCAGTAGAAATTTTATTTATGGTGGCTGTCTTTTCATTAATGCCTTTAATAAAACGACTAACAGGTTTGATATGGTTTTATGTCAAATTCCTCCATAGCTCACAATATTTTTTTTTTTCACATTTTCTCTTTTTAAGAGAAGGCATCATGACAATAATACATTCTTGCCTGTGACATAGTTTAATTTGCCAAACTTTTCACAATAGTAATTTTCTTTATAACCACAAGCATTAATCATTTCTGCTTATGTCAACTGAGTGGCCATATTACTTCAATCCATGAAAAGTCTTTCTCGGTTTATTAACTGAGTAGTACTAATCCTTTTTATATATTTAAAAAAAAATAAAATAAAATAAGATTGGTTTAATCTCTTTCAGTTAATTAATTGAAGTTGTATCTGTTAATTTGAAGTACCAATTTAGTGTGATATACCAGATATTTTATTTACAGATTTGTATTATATATTACTAATATTTACTGCTTTAAACTAAATAGATACAATAAACAATTACTTCTGTCAATAATCCAATGTGTAACTAAACATGATGTACATTTAATTTTAACTAAATATATTAATTAATATCAAACTTTTGATCGTGTTCAATTAATCTATTTATATCCCCGAATCTAGCAATTACAATTCAATGCTAGGTCTGTTAGTAGGCTGATAAAATTACTCAAAATTAAATATTTATGAAATATATATATATATATGAATGTATGGAATAGATCCTAATATTTATGAAGCGCCAACATTAATTAAATTAATTATACATTTAAATACAACTGAAGTCTAAGGAAAAATTAAATTAATACCATCTAAAGAAATACATAATGAATGTATGTAAAAATGAAATTAAAAGAAAATGTATATTAAATATTACAGAAAATTAAACATAATTAATATTTTAAACCGACCGAAATTATAAAAAATAAACATTTATGAGTAAAGAAGATTAACAAATGAAAATTTATAAATTATAAACCAATGTAATAGAAAACAAAATAAAGAATTGAGATATAAACAAAATATAAGTGAATTTTTTTTTTTTTTTTTACCTGACCATGCTTAATTACGTAGCTTAATACCATACTTGTTTACAATCTATTCATATATAAATTCTCTATTTCATATACATGTTGTTGGCCGCAACATTTGTATACTCTGAGATACATATTTTAAAAATAAAACTGGCCTTTTAAATTTGGTTTTCATTAAGTTTAAAGGCTTAATTTAAGTTTTTAAATTCAGATTTGTTTATTACAGATACTTCAGGATTCAGAATGTTCATCTTCCTCAGAACTAGTCGAACTTCTCCAAACATCTGAAGTTAAACTTTTTAAATCTAGTCAGGTAAAGGACTTCAAAATCAATTTAAGGGTCTGTCAGAAATATTTGTGTGAAAGGTGTAGAAAACATACTTCATTAGAAAGTAATACAATTTGTAAGCGATGTACTAGCATTTTAGCATTAGCCAAATAGTGACAGTTTTTCCAGGCTTATTGTTTATCATTTTTTTTCCAATTGTATATTTTATCAGTTTATAAAAAAGTTACTTTTTAATTTAATTTTTGATATAGATGACTCCTGTAAATATTTTTATAAATATGTATAGTAATAAAGTCATTAGCTGTTATCATTTTGAATTTCACCCTTTCTTTTCTTACTATTCCTATTGTTTAAATATTTATGTTAGCAGAAAATGAATCTAGCTCAAATTTTTAACTAAGATATAACAAATTTAAGACAACTCTAAACTTGTTTTGTATTTTGTATGTTTATTTGTATATTTGTTTTGTATATTTTTATTATAAATTTGGTAAACCATAAACACTAAAGGGCTAACACTGTTTAACTTCTGTAAGATTTTTGAATACACCTATAGCAACTGTAGATCAGAAACTTTAATGAAGTTTATTACCCTATCAATTTAGGTAAGAACACAAATAAATCAAGATTTATCAACTCTCTTGAATGAATAAAAGTTTATCAACTACGATTATTATTATCAACTACAATGTAAAAATAGCTTCTTTTTTTTAGTTTGAAAAATATATATATTTATTTATCAAAAAAAAAATTTTTAATTTAATTATTTATTAAAATTATTTTTTCTTTTTATATCATTTTAGTCGTTATCTATAATTATGACAGTCTAAAATTGCAACACCTTTTGATTTTCAGGTATTTTATTGAATTTTAGAAAGTAGTGCCTATTCATCCGACCTATATATGAAATTTGCTCTATTTATTGCTAAAATTATTGATATTAACACAGTGTAACTAAGTTGATGAGATTTTCTGTAATTTATAATTTAAGGAAGCTGAGGTATTTCTGACTTTTCTGTCTTCTCTAAGTGATTTAAAAACAGAAAATAAAAAAAAGTCCATAATCTTGTACTATATAACACAGGAGCTATTGAAAGTCTAAATAAAAATCAACAAAGTCTGTTGTTAAGTAAACAAGCAAACAAAATCTATAAAGTATTGTATGTTTTTCCATCTCATTGATACGTCATCATCCAGCTGTCAAAATATTTTAAAGTCAACATTTTATGTTTTCAAATGTTTACTATTAGTTTATTATAATTTATGCTTGATTCTTATCCAACCACAGCTGTCACTGACCAATGTGTAGCTTATACTTTGGTGAAAACACTAATAAAATTTCAGATGATTAAATATCAGAAAGAAAAGTCATCCGTTTTAATAATTTAAGTGTTTGTGTTCAAAAAAGGTGTAGTTTATCCTAATGGATTTTGGACTTGAACTATTTTATTCTAGGAGTTGGTATATGGAATTGGCCTCCATACTTATTTCAATTATTATTGTTAATAAAGCTACATATATATATATATATATATATATATATAAGTTATCTTTTACTGAAGTGAGAAAGTAAAAATAATAAGAAAGAGGAGTGCGGAATGAAACGCTTAAAGTGCTCTCAAAGACTGATCTATTTGCGGAGCCTGTCCGTCTATATATATACAATCGGTCAGCTGTCCTCGATCAGCTGATATGGACCTGTCAGCTGACAGTCCGTAACTTATATATATATATATACATTTTTCCACTTGAAGTTTTATTTATAAAAAACATTTCTATAATTCTTTTTCTATAAACTGATGAAACTACTGTATTTTGTAGCAAATAAATATAAATTCAACAATCGAATTTATGTTGCATCATCTGAAAAGTTATATTTTGATAGAAAATACTGTTGTATATGTTGGTACAAATGAAATTGACCAAAAATGATTTCTCAGATAGTTTAGAATTTTGAATTTTCAGATGATTACAGTTTTCTGAAAACTTGAAAAATGAGAGCTAATTTATTTGTTCATCAAATCCTTCAATTAAAGAAATGTTTGTAAACAACAATGGTACTTGGATGTAGCCAAATTCGAAATTGTCAATTTTTTTTACATGACATTATGTTTCAAGATGGAATTTATCTTATCGTAAAGGTAAACGGAAGAGAAGTTGGGAGCAGAATAAATTTAATTTATATATATAGACACACACATATATGTATATGTATATCATAAGCAATTATGATTGTGAAAAAATTTTAATCTTAGCTTGCAACAGAAATACATGTTCCCTTAAGTGAATGAATAGATGTATGAAACTCAACTTAAATGTCAGCTAGTTCTTATCCTCACTTAAATAGTATGACAGGGCTTAAATGCCTTATTTGCAGAAAAGCATCCTCTAAAATAATTTTTTGTTGTAATTTAATTTTGTTTATTGTCAGCAGTAAGAAAAAAGGGATAAATATAAAATACAAAAGGATTTAATAATTAATTAAAGAAGAATGTTTTTATGGTTGTTATGACAAAAGTCAGATTTTACTTTCACTTACATATATATAAATATTTCACTTAAATATATTTTTTCGTTCCTTGAAAGAAAAGACTTCGCCTGCTTCGAGGAGGTCTATTGTATTGACACCGACGGATCCGTAAGATATACCGATATTGTCGCGTTTACAAAAGTCGGAGACACGGCTCTTGTCATGGATCGGACGGTGAGATTTGAAAGTAATGACCTCTAACAGGAAGGTGGAGTGGAAAGGGGAAAAATGCGTCCCTTTTCCGCGAGACCTTCGGAGAGAGAGAGTTCACCATGAGAGGCCTGGTTTGGATCTGGTGGAACAATACCAGATAGAACAAGGAGCTTCTTAGAAGGCCTAGGTGTTAGCATCGGGGATATTGTGATTTTGGCGGAGAATATTATTTTGGACTCCCTGGGGATCATACACCATCACCTGCATGGGAATTAGCTCGGAGATTATTCTTTGTTTTATTTATTCATTTTAATATGTTGACCTCTCTATTTGTGTGTTTTAACGTATTTATTCATTAAATTATTTTATTTTATTAATACTATGTTTTTTTTTTAAACTTATTTATCCATTCAAGTGTTTCCTGTAACCGGTTTTTTAAATTATATTTACCTTTTAATCTATGTGTTATTCTTATTCTCGTAAAATCTGTCTAGTTGTCTGTTCTTGGTAGACTGATCTACTGCTGTGACTATGAATGATGGTCTGATTTCACATTACCATCTAATATTGAATTTTTTTAGCGGGTCACTGAAGAGGATCTAGGAGGGTGAATTCCGGAGAGCGAATTTATTGATCGGGTGAATTGAATAATTGAGCAGAAATGAGAAAGAAAAATAGGAATGAATGAAACATTTGTATTGGTTGTACAGACCGAAATGGATTGTAAAAGGAAACTGTAGGGTGAAAAAAAATTGTTTATTATATCCTATTTTTGTATATATTTTTTTTATGATTATACCATGTATGTGTAATGTATATATGTCCGATTACGGATTGATAAGTATGCTGTGTGAGATGGCAACCTAATGTATTTAGGCAGCATAGATGAATAAATAAAGTATTTCTCTCTCTCTAGTAAGGGAAAGTATTGTTTGCCCCACTGGTGGAATCAGTTTTTAAAAATATGAAATACAATTACTATTAATTAGAAGACTAATAAGAAGCCTTACACGACATTATGGTGATAGTATGATAAATAGAATATACTATGTATAACATGTTACATTTAATGACATCGTAACCATTAACTATTATTCACATTCTCCTTCACAGGGTTGAGAATATGCTCCATAATTGTTGTTGATTCGCCTATCGTTTACTTCTTCATTGTTGTACACATTGGACTCAGCCCTGTTATTGATGTTTTGATTTAGGTTTTGCCTGTTGTTTACGACGTTGTTGTTGACTGCGCCAATCCTGTTGTTTTGAGCTTTTTGGTTGTTATTCTGGTTGGTGTAAACGTTTTGAACATTAACGTTAACAGTAGGGGTAGCTGCTGGAGCTGGTGCAGGAGCGGGTGCAGCTGCTGGAGCTTCCCTGGTCTGTACTTGTTGACTACATCCTTCACATCCACCCCCTCCAAGTAACGTACCCAAAATTCCACCTACCAGCAAAACAAACAGCAGGTATTATAAGTTTCTTACAATCTTGAATTCTTATATTTACAATAAAATAATCTAGATGAGGCACAAATGAAATATCTCTGTAAGCTCTTAAGATCTGTGCTTATCTTATATTAGGTAATAAGGAGATATGAATTGAGTAAATAAAGGAATATCAAATGTTTGGATGACTTTTCACTCATACTATTCTGATTACTGAGATCCAGTGCTTTAGCACTGCAGAAGGATTCAGGGGTGCGCAGATGGGCACTGCAATGTGCTGCAACTAATCATCAATATTTTTTGGGGGACACATTTTTTCTTGGTTATGAATGTTTTAAGGGAACCTTTCCTGGAGGAACAGATATTTTAAAGGAATTTTCGAACCAGAAACAAGAAAAAATCAGAACCACTCATACCTGTTCCAATATAAACAAAGAACAAAATAAATGGATCATTTTTTATTGTATAAATTAGGAGAGCAATACAATTTCTGTTATGTGGAGGGCATGTGCTGCCCTGGTGGGAGGATCAATAACACATTTTTAAACAAATTTGAGATGTATTTTCTTTAGAAATCATCTCCATTCCCTATATCCTTTCTTAATAAATATAAGATAAACGTTTCTTATTTTTCTACGTATTCAGGTAGAAATAAAATTTTAGACCGAACCTGAACAAACAAAGCTGTATTGGTCAAGTAAATGATGAGGTAAATTACAAAAAATCCTTTTGAGACGCATGATCTAGTAAATGATGAGGTAAATTACAAAAAATCCTTTTGAGACGCATGATCTAGTATATATCGACTCACCTTTGCAACGGCCACGGCAACTATACAGCTTCCTCCTACCAAGAAGAAGCGGTTCCGAAAAGGATTCGGCTACGAACAGGGCGACGACGAGGCAGACCAGCAGTTTCATGGTCGTTTCTGGCAAGACTTTTCCCACCTCGCTCAGCTTGTATATTTATATGATAGAATGTTTGTACAATTGCACCTGTACATATAGCCGATAGCTTTTAACTTTTTTCGCACAGTATATATATTTCACTTCAGATTGAACGTCAGAAAATTCAAAATATCAACCTGATTAATCCCATTCAAATTGTTATATGTTGGATAAGTACGAAGTTAAAATCCTGACACATGAAGAGGAACACTCTTAGCCAACACTGTAACCTTGCTGTGGTCCAGCTGATTTTGAACACAGTTGCTGAACCGAAGCAAGCTAGAAGCTTCTGTTAACTCATATTTCAGGAACCTCTTAGAAGAAAAGGCGTATCATATTTCCAACTTGGTGACCAAGTAACGCATTTGGACAATAACTCCGGGACTAGATATGCGTGATTTATCAGAATGGAGGTTTTTTTTTCGGCCAAGACTTCCCCATTGGAGTCCTATACTGCCTAACCATGGTTGGGAGTCAAAGTTCTTCATTTTGTGGGACCGCCATTCAATGAAAAAAGTCAAAGTCCCAGGCCGGATTCGAACCGGCACCGCCAATAGACCTCAGATTGGTAAGACTGTGTCTTAACCACTGAGCTATGGGCGGCCCTAAGAATGGAGTTATGGATATCGTTATTGCTATAGGGGCGTCATCCACTCAGTAGTTTGAAATACCGGAAAGTTTAGAGATTTGGGTTTAGAACCTATTTCAAATTGAGCTAAAACATTACCCAAAGAAGATACTATACTCAAAATTTATAATAAAAACTATTTAGAGAGGTCAGATTTTCAAATTTGTTGAGGAAAAGGTAAATCCCTAGACCTATGGAAAGTTGTGAAATACGATCAAAACGAGAATTCTTAGGTTTTATATACTCCTCTTTGACAAAGATCGTCTTAAAATCTAAAGAATATTAGACAAAAAATTATGAATGTACAGAATTAAGTCCGAACTTTACAAGACTGCAGACGAATAGTAGAATTGCTAAGAACAAAGAGATATGAAAAAAAGAACAATGAAAATCAAAGCTGAATCATATTTTGACAGGTGTTACAAATGTAAACACAAGCTATATTATTAGAGAACCCATCGAACAATGTCCACTCAGAAAGATGAAACTCTTCGCAGTGCTTTCTTCTATTCTACTCTTCGGTCAGGTTTTCTGCGAACCAGGCCTTCTGGGTGGTATCCTTGGCACAGGTATCAAAGATAAAGATAAATCCTTTAGCTAAACAGTCGTGTGAATTGACAGTTAACTCGAATTATAGGAAAAATTATTTTGAGTTGATAGGATGACTAACTCCTTTAAGTAAGCCTTTGTATTTTCAATATTGGTTCTATAACTAAGCATTAGACAAACTTTTAAGAGCAGAATTTAATATTTAATAGTAATCTGTAATATTTAATATTTCTGTCATAATTTTGCAAATGAAAAACGCAAGAATTTTTAAAAAGAGAAATATTATCAAAAGTACTTCTTATAAAACTGTCGTCATTAGAGTTATCCATTCTATCAACTGAAAGATTTATATAAATGGCCCTACGAAAGGAAAATGGAGAGGTATCGTGCTGTGACTTTCTGAGCACAGGCTTACTACTTTCCCCTTTGATTTGTGGGAGATAATGGAGATGTGGAACTTTTAATTAAGTTTGAATTTTTCGCTCCATTACTCACTTTTTCAAGCTATTGTGTCCCAGCGATCTAAACGGTTTTCAAGGCAGGTATTTAATTTTTTCAATGACATTTCTTATCAAAACGTATAATCTGGTTCTATTCAATGAAAAATATTTGTTTATAAAAGAGAAGTTCGCATGGATAAAGTTTATATTTCAGAACAATAATTTTAAGTGCTTTCACCGTGCTATTAAGTTTTTTAAGAAGACAGTCTGTAATAAGTATTGTCAGTGAAAGAGAAGCGTAAAATTATTGTTTTATTCACTTTACCTGTGAGTTGTTTAAATGGTGCTAATTTTTTTTAATATCTTAACGTTCGGTCCCAAATGAAAAATATTTCGTGCGATAAAATTAAAAAGCTACCTACTTTATGTACATGATCATGGCTTGATCTACAAATTTATACAAATAGAATAGTCTTGTCTAAAACGACCATGAAACTGTTCTTCCTTTTCGATGCAATTATGTTTTATTATTATATTTTATAATCAAACACATAATTTGATGGTAGTTAGGGAATATAAAAAATTAAAAAAACATGCTTAAGAGTTAACGTTTAATAACTGAACATTGACATCAACTATTATTAACAGTCTCCTTCACAGGGTTGAGAGTATGCTCCGTAATTGTTGTTAACCTGCCTATTGTCTACTTTTTTATTGTTGTAGACGTTGGACTCGGCCCTATTATCGACATTTTGATTGAGGTTCTGCCTGTTGTTGACGACATTGTTGTTGACAGCGTCTATCCTGTCGTCGCGAGTTCGTTGGTTGTTATTCTGGTTGCTGTATACGTTTTCAACATTAACGTTAACAGTAGGAGTAGCTGCTGGAGCTGGTGCAGGAGCGGGTGCAGCTGCCGAGTATTCTCTAGACTGTACGTATCGGCCATCGCATCCACCATCTCCAAGTAATGCACCCAATATTCCACCTATCAACAAATAGTTTAGCTTTATTAGCTTCATCATTTACTAAAAATTATTGAACCTATACAAAAAATTAACAAAATTCACTTAGTTATTTAGTCAAGCGTATAAGTGGGGACAAATTTATTTTGTTGGAAGATCTACTATCTTTGTTTATGTGATATAAATCTATATTATTTTCATTAAACTACTATTGACAATTGCTTTCCCAACAAAACAAATATGAACAAATTCTCCCCCTATGTACTTGCTCTGATCTAGCACTTGTCCCAATTTAGCTTATTATAGTTTCTTTAACTTATAACTGAGCTGAAAATTATCAAGAGGGATCTTAAGCCGGATCCTCAGGTTTGCCACTCGTAGTAAATTCAATATCAACAAAGGGTTGGTAAACAGAGAAGGTAACAAAAACCAGATGTTCCAGAGAGGCAGATTGTAGACTTCGGTGTCGCCTATTACTTTAGATTTAAACTATTTTAACTACTGAAAGAATTAAGTATAGATAGGCGAAATGGAACTTAAATATCGGCAAAGGAGATAGTAGATGATAAAAATTCATAGGGTTTTAGCTGAATTCATAATATTATAATTCATAAATTCAACTTTCGTTGTGGAATTTTTTAAGATGTTTATAAATTATAATCTTATCATTTCTTCGATACTGGTTTTATTCCTTAAATAAAACAATTTGTATCCATTGCAGTCTCAAACACACTTTATTAATATTTTAAATGTCCAACATCAGGTTTTGATAAGTGAATGATAATAGTGAAACATAATTTGTAATTAAAAATTTTAAAATTAAATGAAAAAAATGGGCCAATCTAATTAAAATAATTAGACCTAGGCATAATAGCAAGCAAAAAAATTGTAATAGTTTGATATGAAGTGTGAATTTATAGTTACGATTGTCCTTGAGGATGGCCAGATTGGCTGAAACGTTGTACATTTAAAATATTAATAAAAGTATGAATGAAATGGATACAATTTCTTTTGTTCAAAAGATCATTATTAATTGAATTACTCAAGCCGGTTGTGTCTTTATAAATGTAAATTTGAGTTATGTTATTCCAAAAATAGACTGCTCAAATTAATTGACAAGATTTGAAACATTTACCATCGATAGGATTTTAAATAAACATTCTTCAACTAGAGTTAATTTTTTATTCTAAAATTTGGGTAAATTATTTAAAGAATAGAGAACACATATATCGACTCAGGATTGATCAGACCCAAACAAAGGCAATCTGGTCCCAGTCAGTACAAATACCCGTCTTGCTTTTGCATGTAGAAACTTACCAGAGTTGGCAGATTTTAGACGCATCTTTACATATTATCCCAATTGGTTTTCATTAAAAATGTTTCTTATCCGCTAACATTTTATGATCACAAAAGATAGATAGAACTTCCAATCGTTCAGAGATATATCGGTACAGTATTTAAAATAATTTTAAAAATGTATTGAGGCCCACAATCTTGTGATGACCCACTCACCTCTTACACGTCCTCGACAACTATACAACTTCCTCCTACCAAGAAGAGGTTCCGAAAAGGATTCGGCTACGCAAAGGACGACAACGAGGCAGATGAGCAGTTTCATGGTCATTAATAGTAAGACTTTCCCACCTGGCTAAACTTGTGTATTTATATGAGAGCATGTTTGTTTAATTGCACCTGTATATATAGCTGGATGTTTTTAATTTTTTCGCATAGTGTATTTTCCAGTTCAGATTGAACATCAGGAAATTCAAAACACCAGTTCCCTTAATCAAATTCGTGTTAGGTTCGAAAAGGAAACATGATGTGATATGATAAGGTTTTTTCTTTAAACTTCGATTTTTGCAAATTAATGAAAAATTGGAACTTTTAAGTCAGTTGGTATTTTTCTGAGCCACATACGTGTTTCTTGATCCTTCATATCCGTACAAGGATCTACTCTCCCAAAACTTTTTGGAGAGCATTGTTTAATTTTTTAAAATATTATTTCACACAAAAATGTACCATTTTTTAATATTAAAAAAAAATATCGATTCATAAATGTGTCTCCTTACATATATACAATTTTTAAATTATATGGAAAAACAACAGAAATAGTACGAATATTTCGATGTATTTTGCCAAATAACTCTAAATGTACCGTGAAATTTGGATAAATTTCTGTAGATTCAGGTTCAGCAACCCTACAAAAATAAGAGAAAAATTAGATATTCGACAACCAAATTTTCGCAATTAGTTTTAGTAGTTTGCAATTAGTGAAATTTTAACACAAATTTCCCGTATATTTATAGGACAGTTATCGTTAATTTTAGCTAAAAATGTTAACATTTTTATTTTAGGTAATCTTAATTTCAATTACTTATGTTTCTAATTTTTTGATAAAATGCATGTTTTCTGAAAAAAAAAAATTAAAAAAAAATTCACAGTGTATCTTCCTTTAAATATTAATAAAGGTAACGATTTCTATTCCCGGATCATCATAGTTCTAAAAAAAAAATACCCCCTCCCCCAACTTTACCGCTAAATAATTAAGTCGGTAAAATTATCTTACATTTATTGTGAATTCAAGAGTTTGGCTTCAATGGATTCTTTAGGGCTGATTTCATTGATTTTTTAAAAGAATTTTTAATATAGTTGGATATTTTTATTTTTAAAATGATAATATTGGTATAACATATCCGCTTATTTATCAGTATGGTAAATGACTACTGGTTGAAAGTAAAACAATAAATTTAACTAACATTTTAACATTGCAAAAGTCTTTATTTTGCAGATACAATTTTTAGACTGAATGCCTGTTATTGATAATTCTACAATTCTCTTAATCGTGAAGTATAAATTTGGTGTAAGCACAGGTCGATAGAAAATAAACTTTGTGCTCACAAAGTTGTCGCAAGTGCTTTTACCTTATAACCCTTTCAGACTTACTTAAACATGAAACATACAAGAGGCTTAAGAGTATGTTCCGTAATCGTTGTTGACCTTCCTATTGTTGAATTGTTTATTGTTACACACGTAAGATTTGGTTTGGTTGTTTTCTTGCTTGACGTTGCAACGTTATTGACGACTTTATTGTTAACAGTGCCTATTCTGTGGTTACGCGTTTGTTAATTGTTGGATACGTTTTAAACATTAACGTTTACTGGTTGTGTACCAGCTGGTGCAGGTACAGCTTCCGAAGGATCATCTAGTTTGGGTTTGTCAGCTGTCGCACCCACCACCTCCAATATTCTAAATACCACCAATTTATTGGCTTTAGCATTGACTTGACATTATTGAACTGATCCAAAATTAAACATAATTAAATAACCTAGGTGAGCTAAGCTCAGTCTGCGTAAGTGCATTACCGGGGCAAGTGCATAAATGGGTACAAATTAGTTTTGTTGAAAGAGCTACCATTTTTGTTAATTTGGCGTAAGTCCATCCTATTTACGTTTAATTACCATTAGTGGTAGCTCTCTCAACAAAACAAATATGAGAAAACTTCCATTTATTCACTTACACCTCGTTGCCTAACTAGACTTTTTTTTTTTTATAATTGAGTAGGAAGTTATCAGTAGGTATTTAAGATTTCATATTATAATTTTCAAATTATACATTTACACAAGATCATGGTCCAGAACAAGTATCCGTAGAGGTCCTTATATCTGAATATACTGAGATAATATGGAGAAAAAAATTTAAGGAAATAAAAGAATAGATATTGGAGTAAAGTTTGGAAATTCAAAAGAGATTTCGAGCGATTTGAACGAATTGAATATCGAACGATTGAATATTTAAATCGTTCAAGCCAAAGATTGCTTGGAGTATCTACTTAATGAAAAGAGATCACACATAAAAACAAAAATCAAGGCTGGAAAAAATATTTTCATATTTAGTTTGTTATATTTATTCAACTGCGAAATACAGATATTACATTTTTAATATAAAGGTGGATTTACACACGTTTGTCTCATCCCGTAAGTACAAAATACCTACAAAAGTTTGGCAAAGAACAAATTCATAGAAATCAGATAACCATTAAATTCAACTTTAGTATCGAATATTACTCAATTTAGTATCTTTATCACTTAGTTATTTAATTATCCAGACATATAATGTTTTGATAAATGTATATATGTTCTTTTTCCAATCAAAAATATACCGCTAAATTTATCCGGCAAGATTTTAAAACATTTAATCATATCCAAGAGATAGAATTTTAAAATATAAATCTCATACTGGAGTTAATTATTGATTCTGAAGGTTAGGAAAATTCTTTAGTAAGCCAAAACATAAGGAGCACAGAAGACTATATATTATCAGTTCTCAAAAAAATTCTAACTCAGCACAACCTTGTGGATATATCTTTAGCACTTTAGATTTATGCCAAAAAATTGAAAGAGATGGGACTGGATAACCATCCCACTAGATACCATTAATGATGTATGATCAACGTTTCTACTCTAGCGACGTAATAAGGTCTAAGAGATTTTAATTCGAACTTTCGATCAAACTATATTGATCAAACATCAAAAACACATAGAAGACACACGTTATAGTGAAGACCCACTCACCTTTCACACGACCACAACTATAGTTTCCTCCTACCCAGAAGAAGTGGTTCTGAAAAGGATTTGACGATCACGAGACAGACTAGCAGTTTCATGGTAAGACTTTCCCATAAGGCCCAGCTTGTATCCTTATATAAGAGCAAGTTTGTTCAATTGCACCTGTACATACAAGTAGTAACTTTAACTTCTTCGCACAATATAATTTTTAGCTTCTTATAAACGTATTCAAAATGCCAACGCCCTTGATCAAATCCTTATTGTGGTTCCAATCTGATTGGACGTTTGATCTAAAATCTCATTGAAACGTTATTATGTTGGAAGATAAAATCATTAATTTTGTATCCGCTCTGAAAGAAGCTATAAGCTGAAAGAATAATATCGATTGCTTACTTCTAAGAAAGGTGCTAAGTACATTTCTACAACAGCAATTAATTTCACAACTCTATGTACTGTTCTTAGATTCTACGTGTTTTTCTCTTTTAATCCCAGAATGAGGGTTATATTCCTTTAATTCCAGAAGTGAAAGATCCAGAGGGAGCAAAAATAAGGATGTAATCATAACTTATACATTACAGAAGAATTTATAGTTCTAGGAATCTCTTCCTTCCTCTTGAGGAGTACCATCCAAATCATCCGGCAATCTTCGCCCTGACCAAAGGAAACCCGCAAGGTCTAGGATCCTACTGGCACTGATTTATTCAAAATACTAAAATTTTCCAGTTTCGACTGGGTTCCTAAACTTACCATAGCTTCTTTGGGGTTTTTCCTAAAATTTGCCTACCCCACTCTGAACTTTTGATGTTTCTGAGTAGAATTTTAAGCTATTTTGTGTATAACAATCTATTTGGGTAACGTTTTCCATCATTTTTGTAGTTTGAAATAAGTTCTCAAATTTTCTAACTTTTGGGGTTTTTAAATCGTTGGTAGTTACTCTTTCTTCTCTACCCTATCCCTTCCGAACAATGTCCATATATATAATAAATCTAATGAATTTACATTGTTTTGCCAGCAGGTGGATTAGTGGGTACAATACTTGGAGGTGGTGGATCCAGCAGCCAGTATACCAGAAGAGTTACAGCAGCTGCTCCCAGACCCGCACCTGCAGCTTCGCCTACTGTTAACGTCAATGTCAAAAACGTCTACACCAACCAGAATAACAACCAACAAACTCAAAACAATCAGATAGGCACTGTAAATAATAATGTAGTCAACAACGATGTCAACGTCAAACAAGACATCAAGAACAAGGCCATATCCAACGAGTACAACAATAAAGAAATAAACAACAGGCAGGTCAACAACTACGGAGGAGCGTACCCTCAGGCCCCAGTTCAACAGGCCAGTGAGGGATACGAACCTGCACCACGCTACGCAGCTGGTTATGAAAACGAGCGAGAACAATCCTACAAGAGCAGGGATGCAGTTCAAGCCGAAAGAGAACAGGAGTATTCTGACAGAGCTAGAAGTCAAGGAAATTACCAATCGTACTAGTTTATAGCCAAAATGGGTTATTAAATGTGGCATCTTTAGCATAAGTAACGTTCCATTTATATTCTTTCCACAGTCATCACAATTTTTTGCACGATTCATTATATACAAATCATAAAATTGCACGATTTTAATATTTTCGATCAGTACTAGTAATTTAATGATTTACCTTATTAACAATGGTTAAAATAGATATAACAATGATGTATGTATGTACTTACATACTTGAAAGGAATCAAAAGATTGTTTAGGACAATGGTGGTTCTCTAATTCTTCCATTTGGAACCCTTTATTAAAAACTGCTTAAGACCAACATAAAAAATAAGTAAATCTCTTTAATATAAAGCTGTGCCTTCAAATATACAAAAATATTGTCGAAGTTATACAAAGTACAGACCAAATGGCTTTGATTTCCTGGAAGTTAGAGTTTGGGGAGAAGAGGAATGGAGTCTGGTCAAATCATATCTTTACTTAGAAGTTAGCAACTTACCCTCAGAGAAAATGACTGTTTTTTGCAGGAAGAAACTATTTATCTATTTTTCTCATCCTAAAGAACACCAAATATTAAAAGATAAACATTTTGATATTTACAAAAACAAATATTGAAATTGGAATGGAGAATGCCTATGTAATACAAATATTATTAAAATTCAAATTTGTTCTGTGTGATGCCATCTTTACATTCTGTTGAGTTGGTAAATATATTCTTATTTCATTTTTTTTTTTTTTTTAGGAAGTATCCAGTGTCTTGAATTTCTATTTTTATAAGCTTGAACTTAGTGGTTTATCAAAACGTATAATTCCTTAAATTATTGCAATCACTACTTTAATTATATTTTATTTTGATATACCATTTCTGGTACAAGGACTGAATGAATTTAAGATCAAAAACCTTGAGGTTAAAGATAAATTTAAAATTAAATGGAATCTATAACACTATGTAAATTAGTTTATCAAATTTTGTAATTGCTTGCCCAATTTAATCATTAGTTATGAGGCAATAGCTAATAAAAGAATTACTGTGATTTTTTTTTTTTTTTTTAATAATTTATTTATTGATATTTACAACTGTATAAATATATACACATCAAGTAAATTTGCTGTAAGTGATATTATGACATGATAAAAACATGTGGAGAATCTACCCATTGATAGAACTCCAAAAGCATTTCTAATGGAGAAGATCTCGAGGCCATCTTCTTTTCAGACGTCTAGGAGGATTATTAGGTAGTGAAGGAGAAGCCAGGTTAGAAACGAGTTGGTTTGGGTGGTTGGGAAGTTTATTATAGAAGGATTGGTATCTGGTTCTGGCCAAATCGGCAACATAGGGGACATTGAGGTCCTGATGGATGATTTGATTTGTGACAAAGTAAGGAGCATTAAGGATTTTATGAAGGACTTTGGACTGTAAGGATTGGATTCGAGAGGAATTAGATGGTTTAGTGGAGCCCCATAGGTCAACTCGGTATATCCAAATAGGCCTTATAATAATAGTCATGTAGATCAGTCTTTTGTAATGGATTGGAAGTTTGGACTATTTGTCTAGTAAATGTTGTAATAGTCGGAATCGACGAGCAGTTTCCTGTCTTTTCAGTCTTGTATGAGGATTCCATGTCAGTCGTTTGTCCAGATTTAGTCCTAAGTAACGGATCTGTTCAACAGGAATGAGTGGGGTATTATTAAAAGATACTGTAGTCTGTGAATTAATATCATTTTTTATCAAACTAGATTAGTAAGTTCAGGAACTTTTAAAATAGTTCAAATGAAGTTCCAAAACGACTTCAAGAATTGTGTACCTAACCAGTTTCTTAAATCTTTTTAAAGCTGTTCCCTCAAATTGGTTATCATCATGAATATACAACCCATAAGGGTTTTTTTTTTTTTTCTTCGGTGGTACATATACTAAAATTGGAACGATACAGAGAAGAGCTGTTAGGAGGTTAAAGGTGTTTGTTTGTACTTTTTATAAGTTTTAAGTTTTATATTTAATCTTATTTATTTATATTTAATTTTGTTTCATTTTCTTTTTTTTTTGTAATAAAAATAATATAATCCCAGTGCAATGGCTGAAACCACGTGTACACCCGCCATGCTTGCCTCTCAGAATAACACTGACATGTGGATGGTCCACTCTTTGTTTACCGAGCATTTGTACAAGCCTCTGATTCGTGGCGAGCGGTCAACATGTGGATCCTCCTTAAGAATTGACCCCTATCTGTTAGGAATAAAAAAAATTAAAATAAATCGATATGGGATCTTAAAATCGATAGAATTTTCGTCTTGTGCTCGTATAAATATGTGAAATGGGACCTTCATACATTAGAAATTGAAGGTAGTAAAAAAATAAGTGAATTTAAAAAAAAAAATCCAATTGTTATTCAAATAATATGTATTCGACTAATTTTGTATTCCACTAATTTTTCATTCGACTAATTTTTTATTTGATTGAAATAGTATTTTAAATATTCGAATAAAAAAGTATTCGGATTGTTTAGTCATATTTTTATTTGAATAAAAATTTATTCGTCCCTCGTCAATCGAATAAAAAAGTATTCGTCTCTTGTCAATCCAGTAATTTTTGCCCAACTCTGCTTTATTGTAATTTAAACATTCTGTTAGTGTTTAATTAGCATTCAATACAAGATTAACTACAACAGAATTACAGGCTTTTTAAAAGTCATCTAATCTCAGTAATGTAGTGGAATCATTAGTACCTCAAAAAAGTAAACAAAAAAAAAGTAAATTTTTATGAAAATGTATTATTCATATTTACATATTTCTATAAATGTTATTAATTTTATCATACATATTTACAAAAATGCTTATCCTAAATTTACTTTACAATATATAATTTTCAAGAGTCCTGAATTCAGTTCTCAACTCTTGGTTCTTAAACAAAAATAAATTAAATGTCACTTTTAAACATACATATATGATATCTTATTTACAAAATAACAATATATACGACGATCTTACATTAAAATATTACAAAATAACAACAATATATACGTTGATTTTACATTAAAATATCATCTTCTAAATAATAAGGCCTAACAATGATCACAGACTCTTGTATAAATTGGTCTAGTTTGTATGACTTAATACTAATGTGTATAATTTAAGGAATATCTTCCGTATTTTTTTTTTTAACTAAATCAAAATGTTCTTTTCGATTCCAACATTATCATTTAATAAATTGATGGATTGCAGAATAACTGAGTCAAATAAAATACTACACAAACTAATAATTTAATTATAATTTCTGTCAGTGTGCTAAAATAAAAAAAAAATTATAAGCAAATAACGTAAGATTTTTATATTATTTAATTGATGATTTTTAATTAATTTTTAGGTAGTAAAATAAAAACTTTTTATTAGTAATTGAAAACCCCAATGTACAGCACAAGTTGATTATCTAATCAAGAATATACAAATTCTATATAATTAGTTAATATTTTTATATTCTTGTTAGATTAAACAGTTTCTGTTCATTAAATTAATTTTAGCAAACTTTTTTTATTATTCTTTATTAATGTGCAATAAAAACAAGCTGTGTATAGAAGGGCTTCTATACCTTTTTTGGTGTGTTTCTGTTCAATTTTTTCTTCAAAAGTCATATAGATGTATTGTAATTTATCAATATAATTTATTATGAAGTTTTCTAGAACTAAATTAGTATATCTGTTACTTTTTGTAATAGAATAACTATACGATTGTATTGAATTCTACAATTTGAAGAAATATTCTTTAAACCAAATAGTTGATAATATATTGCCCTTTGCTCTGCCATGACTTTAGTGACGCCACTAATTTCTCTCATTTACAAACCCTACTATTCAGTCTTAAAAAATAACTTCATGAAAACTATGTGATGCATAGCTTAAAAAAATGAGTGGTAGTGCTGTTCCCATCAGCTTTTGAACACCTGGTTCTAAGAGAACTTATGCCTAGTAAATGCAGTTATTTCATATTAAATGCAATGACTACAACAATCCTTGAGGGAGTAATGCTTTGGTCCATTCCTGCAGGACATTATCACCTCTTCCTAGTAATCAATCCAAGCAGGACTTAACCAATCTAGATATCCAACAGACTTTTCACAGAAGCAGGACATTTTCAAGTCGTTATTACAACGAAAGATTGCACTTCTTCTTGGCCTGCCAAGGTAACTTCTCCAGCAATGTTATCTGGTTGGTGAAACTTCTCCGGAGGACATATTCGTATAACCTGGAAGAAGTTTTTCGAGGCTTGATTTATCGTCTTCTGGTGTCTGTTCAAGTGAACGAGGGACTTCGTATCCACCTTCATCTTCGTAGACTAGTTCTAAGTACTTTGGAGTACCATCTTCTCTCTTTTCTTGGATTGGTACTATAACAGAAAAGAATTTGTCACTATATGTCTTTTAGTTATTCATATTATCAACAGATATTATTTTAAAATTTTATACAAGTAAAAAGATGTATTCTAAACGACTATAGAAAAATGTCCTTATTATTGATCTATTTTACCTATTTCTGGCATCGTTGGAGTGATAACATTAGGAATTTTCTCTTTTAGTTCTACAAGTACTTCTAGACAGTACTTAAATGTAGGTCTTTCATCGGGGTTGAAACTCCAACATTTCATCATGAGTGCATACCTGAAAAGATTATTGGTTAGTTTATCATTTAATTTATACTTTAAAATAAGTCAAATTATACTCAAAATTTGTAAACCTATTTAACAAATTAAAAATTTTCTAAAATGATTAGACTTACATGTCAGCCGAGGCTGCTGTAGGTTGTGTCAAACGGCCACCTCCTCTGACGTAATGTAGTACTTCAAGATTATTTCGAGCAGGATAGGGTTGCTGGCCAAGAGTAAGGATTTCCCACAACAGTACACCGAATGCCCATACATCAGACTGTGACGTGAATACTCCATCTACTAGTGACTCTGGGGCCATCCACCTGGGAAAAAAATGTGCAATGTTAAACAAAGTTTGAACACAAATATTCATTTAAAAAAAAAAATAAAATGTATTATGTGGTAATACATTTTCCAAAGGAAAAAAAAATTTATAAATAAAAAGAAGAAACCAATCAGGTCTCTCTCTTCAAACCACACACAAGTCCATATATATATCAGTCACATTTTAATACACCCAATAGTATCTTCTAAGTAAACATCAGTAGCAAGTTTTTCGAAAATCTATGATATCTAGCTAATAAAAATAATGATGCGTGACAGGTAAACCTATTTAAAATGAAATATTTTGATACCCACCTCACAGGTAGTTTCTAATAAAGAGGTGAAAGAAGAATAATTGGTATTGGTAATCATAATGTTGTAATGATAATCTCATATATACCTATATCAATAGCTAAAATAATTACCTGACAGGTAGAAGGCCTTCACCCTCTTTGCGGTAGTAGTCATTCTTGTATATATCTCTAGCCAAGCCAAAATCACCAATTTTAACAACCCTGTTGGTGGGGTCTCGTGATGAAACTAGACAGTTTCTACAAGCCAAGTCCCGATGAACGAAATGCATCTCCTCTAGGTAGCAACAGCCACGTGCAACATCTACACACATCGCCAACAAGTCCCATGCCCTCTGTAATAAAATAAAGCTTATTAAATAGTTCAAGAATCTATTAAACTACCTAAAAAAATTAAATTTTCAAAATAAATACTTTATTTTACAATTCACAAACTCTGCTTAATTTCACTTTAAACTTACCATCAAGGGACGGCTGGAACGCAGATAGGAGAGAAGATCTCCACCCTCCATTAGCTCCATGATAATGAAATGAGGGTCATTGTCGAGACAGACTCCAAGAAGTTGAAGAATATGGGGATGGCGAAAGTTTGACATTAACTGGGCCTCTTTCAGGAACTCAGCCTTTTCTTGTCCATTAGCTCCCTTTCTGAGAGTCTGTATGTATCATTAAAATTATTTATTTGTTAGTTTATTAATATATTACATATTTATTTTCTTGTTTGAAAGTAGGTAACTTAAATTAAAAGCACTAATACTTTTGATCTTTATTCCTCAACTTAGTTTATTAAAACCTACTTTGGTAATTAATTAATTGTGATTATGAGTTGTGATTCTCACAATTGGGTGCTATTATGCACCAAACTTTTTCGAAACTTAAAACCGATTGTTTCCATTTTTTTGCGTTTTATTACATTCAGAAAATACTCTTTGAAAAATCTTTGAAGTTGGCACACTAACATAATTTTCATGATCTCATTTTATTAAAAAAATGTGTGCCTAGGTAGTCTACTTTTAAGGACTTAAAGATCACAAAATATGGAAAATGAATATAGTTTAATAATAATGGCCAAGTTGGTAATCAGTATAACTTTGGGTCTGTTTTAAATTGCAAAATGTGATGGAAAATTTTGATTTTAGAGCATTTGTTTCTCAAAGCAATGTAAAAATTTAATTTATAGCTGAAATTACAACATTTCATTTTAAATATGAAGAGAGGAAGTTGAAGATATACTGCATATCATTTTGATTGTTATCAAGTTTTACATTTCAGTCTTGATAAATAAATGGATTAATTTTCAAACAATCATACACTAATATCTACACTAGCTTATGAACACGTCTACAAAATATTGATAGCAGTAGCAGATCAAACCTTAATCGCAATTCTGGTTGGTCCCTCTGAGCCCAGAATCGATATGGCTAGTCCTTCAAACACTTCTCCGAATGCTCCTGAACCAAGAAACTTTGTTAGGGTAATCTGATCCCTTCTCAATCTTGGTAGAGGGTGAGGTGAAGATCCTGAGTATAGTGCATTGGTATTTTGTACAGACCACCTCGGAAGCTCTCTGAGAGTGGCTAGTTCTGTATCTGCACGGACCGGAACCTTCTTAGAGTTTACTTGGGTCCTGTATAGAACTGTAAAAAAAACATGAAATATAAAGTAAGAAATTGTATTCATAGAACAAAAAAATTACAATTTGAAATAAATAAATAGTTGAAGAAATGAATGAATGAAGGTTGTACATGACATTTAATAAAAGAATGGAGATTTTCGCTAAGAAGAATAGTTTTAATATGATTTGCTATATAGGACTTTGTTTAATTTTTCTAAAGCTTAAATTGTGAAAGTTTTCAGAAATTAAAAATAGAGTTTTCCAGCCTATAAAGAAAATAAAAAATCATTAAATTCACTTTTTCTAAGATTCATACGTTGTATAACATGAAAACTTCATCCCTCAAATCTTCAATTATGAAGGTATCATGGAGTAAGGTATTTTTTATCTTGTTAATATTTTTTATAATAATGTTATTCATTTTTTCATTTCACTTATTTATTTACTTTGAGGGAAAGAGAACATGTGGTCAGTCCCATATGGATGATTCTCAAATAACAAGCGATTTTCAAGTCCACTAGAATAAAATGGTTTCCAATGATCACTGTACATTCATGTTGGTATTTTAGCAATACATCACTACTGTTCAACTTGTCAAGAGCATTTTGTTTCTGATTACCATGGCTATCTAAGACCAACATTTTCACATTCAAACTTCTTAACTTTATTTCCATAAATCTACTGGGGAAGATTGTTATTGAATTCTTCAGGTCTTAATTGAAAGCTTACAAAAACTATTAAAATCAATTCTTAATCATGTCAGGACAGGTTGTAAGTTGTTTCAAACGATGTCCCAGAAAAAAAGTTATTGTCAAGGCTAAATTAAACCTAAAAAACAGAGAAATTTTAATGACTTCCGGGATTCTCAAATGTGTGGCAACCCTGAATTCATAATTTGAAAATATTTTTCACTTTTATCCATTTCACATAAATCAGCTGAAAAGCATAAACAAAAGGTCAGTATGTGAATGAGTAACATTGTTATTGCTTCTTTTTTTTTCCAAAAATATTTTGCACTTTACTGAGATTAATTAAAGTTAAAATGAGATGAGTTTTTGTTGAAAATTGGGACCTGAAATATTTCCCGTTATTTGAGAATCACCCATAATACAACTGAGCATATTGAGTGTATTCAATCAAGTCCTACAATTAATATATAATATAAAGTCTTCATTCAATCAGATCAAAAGTGATAAATAAATAAAGACTGCAGAGTAAAAAATGGTTAATTTATATCTTATCTATTCCATGAATAATGCATTTTTCTCCCCTCTAATTATTAAGTAAAATAAATTAATACATATTTATACCAGATCAGAGAATTAAAATTAAGAAATAAAGGACATAAATAGGAAAAAAGTGATATATTTAATAGAAAACAGGATTACCACAAACAAACAGCAGCAGCGTGATGAAAATAGCAGTAGGAGTCAAAACCCATAAGACAATGGTCACATCATGAGAGTCGACAAGGCGAGCTCCTGTTTGTGATAGGTCAAAGGAACTACTATCACTATAGTCACTCCAGCCATAACTGTTGAACGCTCTGACTCTAAACTTGTACTTTTCTCCTTTCATGTCCTTTGACATCTTCCAGTAGCTATCTATAAATAGAATCCAAGTTTGTACAAATTATAATGATATTAAATGAAGTAGAATACCATCACTTAAGCTGTGAAACCAATCATACTTTGGAAAAAAACATTATATCATTTCAAAAAATTAACACATCATTCTAAAGACATTTCAAATGAATTCTCAAATTCAGAAAAAATTGCGAAGGTATCCTACAAAACAATAATTGATAGAAGATATCTCTAGAATGATGGATTGATTTTTTAAAAATTGAAATATTATAAATATTATACTGTTAATTTTTTCCAGACTTGTGAAGTATCGTAGCTTAAGCAATGATATATTATTATATGATATAATATATTACAAATACTATTATTTTCCTTAGCTAGCTAAAATAAAGGATAATTGGTCAATATGTTTTTCATGTATCAAATAATTTACATTTTAGGTTATCTCAGTCTAATGGATTTAAAAAAATATATAATTCTTTAGTTGTCATTGTCTCTGATTTCTGAAGACCTCTGAGCCCAAAAATTTTTTGATGATGCATATATTATTTCAACAATTGCTTCAGACTTATCAGAAATATAAAGAATTGCAAGAAAAAATCTTTTAGGATGATTGTCAGTTAACTGTGTGTGATGTTTGAAGGAAGATGGTCCGGGTGGCAATAAAAAGTGGTACCTTTATATTTCAGTACCTTTTTGACTAAACTAAACAAGAATGTTCACAAAAAATCGTTTTAAGTTGGGGAGGTTAGCAAGAAGATGAACTGCTTATTTTTTAGTGGATTTTGGTCGACTCTGCACCAAGATATTGTAAAACATAATCTTTCAATTCCTTTTTTTTTCCCTTAACTTTGATTTTGGCAGTTAACAAAGAAAAACTGAAATTAATCAGTTTTTTTTTTTAAAGAAGTTTTCAAAACTGCAAGTTATGACAATGATTATGGACTTTATTAATTTTGAGAATTATTCAATCAATCGGCTGCACTCAGTCATGTTTTTATCATGTGTAAGAAACAGGCTCATATAATCTAAATGTAACAAAGGTGAGACTGTAGGGCACAGTTAGTTATTAATGTAATACTTACTTGTTCCATTGTAATATGTATTCCATTTCTCCTCTTCTACCAGTGTAGAGTTAGTTCCTCTCTTATTCGGGTGAGCTTGTTTGCCTTCAAGTGTATAGGCCAATATTGGAGCACCATTGTCTTTCGATGGTTCCCAGGCTACCTGGTACATACCAGAACTGAGGTGTTGCATTACTGGTCTTCCTGGTTGACTTGGTCTGTCACCTGAACAAGATAAAATATTTTAATTGACCTTTTATAATATTATCTTAGCTATCAAATTATTATTTAATTTCTATGAAATGGTTAATTACCAAGAGTCCTAAAAGTGAATCGGTTATCGAGTGGCCAGATGTACTCTTCTTCAGGCTCCAGATCAACATAAACGATTCTCATTCGAAAACTATACATCGTCTTAGGCTTCAGGTTATCCAAAAAGTAAATTTCATCTTCATCATCAAAGGAAGATAGCGGCACAGGCCGCCAGTAATCACCCGATGCAACATCCATATATTCCATTTCATGGCTATAACAATAATTGTATTTATTAGTTTATTTAAAAAATTAATTTCTTCACAAATGTTTAATTATGTTGATAAAATTTATATTTTGAATAAGGTAATTGTCAAAATGTTTTCAACACAAATTAACATTTTTCTCTTTAAAAAAAATTAAAAACCACTATTTTCTTTATGATCTATCAAATTATTTAAGAGATTCAATTCACCTGTGAGTGGATATATTCATATCAGCAGGCCAGGAAATATTGAGGGAATAGGGTGTTGCTTTTAATAAAATTAAATCAGGTGGTTCAAAAAATGTTGTTATGTATATACAGCAGCTCTGTGAAAATATTTCAGAGTCTTCAGAATAAGCTCTAACCTGAAAAAATAGAAGAATATTATTTTTAAATTTTTTTTTAAATAAATAGTTTAACTAAGGGAATAATTTAACTTATTTATCCTTTAAATCATACTTATAAATGTTAATAATTTTTGTTTCTGCAATTTATGTTTTCTTCAAATTATCATTAGATAGCATTCTGATACATTTGTATTTTTGATACGTAGTATTGATTTATTTATGCAGTAGTAATTGATCACAATTACTGAAAAACCTGAGTTGTGTGGAAGAACTTATGAAATAAATAAATTATATAATAATGGTTGTCCAGGTAATTATTAGAATTTTTTTTTAAATAGTGATAATTGATTGCTAGATCTTCATAGTAAATAAGTTAATAAACATATGATTCATACTAAAATCCTTCAAATTTACCATAAAATAAAACTATTAAATGTACTACCTAAATCTAATTAGACATTTTGGCTGAAGTATGCTATATAAAAACTATGCTAGAAAATAAAAAACTTACAGATATGTTATATGTTTGGCCAGGAATTAGTTTCTGCAATCTCACCGAGACTGTCTCATTTGTCTCTCCTTTAGTCTCGATGACCTGCTCTCCATTTTGACGCACTCCATCAGCAAGACCACTGCTCCGCCAAATAACTTCATACCTGGTAAAGAAAAAGGGTGAATAGAAAATCATATGCATTGGGCGGTCATAGTTTAATAAAGCCCTTTTGATATCAAGGGATCCAAAAGAAACAAAATCATTCCATTCTGATAGACTGGACACTCATTCCATTTATTTCATTGTTATCTTAAATTTTATTTTTAACTTTTAATGGCAGTTTGAAATTTAAAATAAAATTCACATTAATTTTCTTAATGCAATGAATATATGTTTTTAGAGATAAACTATTTTTATTGTCTAGTAATACAATTCAGCTTAATGAATAGTAACTAGTTATAATGTTAAAGTAAACATTCATATCATAGTATAATAAATGTTAAATCTTTACAAAAAAACTTTTCTGCAATAGAGTGACTTAGTTATTTATTTAAAAAATACTTAAAATTAAAAAAAGGAATTAATCAATTTTTAACTTACCTGACAAGTCTCCACGAGTTGACCAATCTTGGAGGTTCCCACTTTATTTCAGCTACTGTTGGAGATAATGGTGTCCCAGAAACATCTTCTGGTGGTGATGGAGCTATTAAAATAAACTGTTTAAAAACCTGTTCTATAAAGTCAAATGTATGCAATATAAGCTGCTGAAATTGCATTACTAACCTCCTGGGGCAGTGCGGAATATAAATGGCACACTTATTTTTGGAGTGGTTCCAATCATGTCCGAATAGTAATTACTTTCCACAACACGAATTATATAAGATGTGTAAGGCAGCAGTCCAGTGATCTGTGGTCTATTAGTGTATGCGGTCTGAAATTGAAATATAACTTCAATGGCAAAACAAAAATTAATTTATGTAGGCTTTGCTTTAGAATTTATTACAAAAACTTTCTTTAAAATACTTAAATAATTGGATTTATAATAATAAAATATGTACCATGTTGTGACAGTCTGCTAGATGTTCAACACATGGACTCTTTCCGTCTGGTTCGATTATGCCATAGTATATAGTGAAGATAGAAGATACATGAGAAAATTTCTGACAATTCTCAGGTCGGTTACTATCTCCTAGATCTAGTGTAAGTGAATCGCTTGTCTGAAGAGCTAGTTCTGGAGGATTATTCTGCTCAGTATGTGGAATCAAACATTCGAAAGCTGAAAACAGGTATTTGTATGTTTTTGGTAAAATTTATTTTGTTTTTTTCTAATTTTCTATTACATTAAATATTTAGAATAAAACCTACCAGGCAGTGGTTGTAGATGAGGACCATAAGCTTGTATTTTTTGTAAACGGGGAACTTCCTGTGATGAAACATTCTCAAAATGATGAAAAGTAGACTTTGAAATTCTGTACAAGCGGTTTTCTGTTTCATTTGACCAATAAATGTGTTGCAGGTCAACAGTTAGAGATGTTGGAGGTAAACCTATTACAGTTTCATTGTAAATTAGAATTAATTCTTAAGCGAAATTTCAAAGTTAAATTTCACATAAATGATAGTGAACTTAACTTTTGTGTGTTATAGTGAGAAAAGTTAACTTAATTTACTTTATATTTCTAGGCAGTTAGTTTAATTAAACTAAATTAACTCAATTTGCAAGTGTACGGTCTAGTTTAGACATTTTTTATTTTATTTTGGTTCATGTCCTCCAATGAGGATCAATGTAGTCCCAAATTGGGAATGTCCACATTTATGTCTTATGACCACTGTGAAATAAATATTGATTGACCCATGTGGGAATCAAACCCATAACCTTTTGAACTAAGCACTCTGGGACCCTTGCCCCAACATGCTCAGCTAACAGGTCCTCTCAGGTTTAGGAATTATTACAATAGTCATTGACTGAAGAAACTCTCACAATTATTCCTAATGTTGTAATTAAAAAATCACAATTACCAATTTTATATTTATTTCTTAGTTTAAGATTCTAAATAAAATATCTAGTTTTACTAGGCTCTGAGTATTTCTTTTCATTTTGATCAAAATTTTCATAAATTACCAGTGTTTCGACCAATGTAATTGTCCAAAATGAGATGACAATGACAGGCCTCTAAATCTGCAATAAAAAGGCTTCCTGTTGCTGCGTCAATCCAAAATAATTTGGGCTGAATTGTGTCTAGGTAAAATACTGACCATGGAATGGGACTCTTTGGGCAGTTGCAATCCTTCTGTCTACAAATGGAAAAATTTGTAATGATGATAAATTAGCATACTTATTTTGTAGTTTATTTATGAATTGAAAAACTTTTTTAGTTTGTTTTTTAAAGTAAAATAAAGAATTCTTACTCATACGTATGTCCAAAGAAAAAAGAAGGTTCTTCACAATCATCTACAGAGCATTTCATCAAATATGCAAATTTGTTTGGTTTCTCCTCGATCCAGTAGAGCATCCTTAAAAAAGATTATTTTTTTTAAATGGAGCATTGTAAAAAGGATCTAAGCATCATGGCTGTTGTAAATATATTGAAAAAAAAATTGGAGATAAGAAACCTACCTATTGGTTGGATCAGTTTGTAGATGGAGAATGAGATTTGGCCTTTCTACAATATTTTTTACTTCAACAAGTCCATGATCAGAGAGGGACAGATCTAGCCTCTTTATCAGAGATGTCCCTTGTTTCTCTCCTTTCTCTGACCAATAGAGAAATCTACCAACCCAATCTGTGGCTATAGCCATCCCAGTATTATTCAAAGAAACAACCTAAAATCAACGAATTCCAAGTCATACATTTACAATAAAAAGTGATTCCCATTTCTTCTTATATATAAATACTGGATTACAAAATGAAATAACTTCCTAAAAGGCGATTTGTTTGGCACTGACAGTGTTTGATCATTTGGTATTTTAGGAAATAGTTCAAAGTCCTGACATGATATAATATATGTTTCTTAAAAACTTATCATTTTTAAGCCAGAATATTATTGTAAGATTAAAAAAAAACCCATGGCTGTTACAAATACCAGTGAACAACCAGTCAAGGTTTCACCAATTCAGACATCATCAGGATTGAAAAAATACAGTCAACTATGAAGTGTTGTGCAATATGTGCAATGAGAGGTGTATCTGAAATTGAAATTTTCCTTTTAGCTGTGAAATACTTCTTTTGCTTAAAAAATCTGTTAACCCTGTCCAATCCTGTCCTGGTACAATCTTCCCAACACTAAAATTTTATAAAAGGTCTGCTCCTGAGGAAAAATTACTACACCTGTTCTTCTATTATGAGTCAGAATACGTCTGTGTAACCAAACATCTTTACTATTAGATCTGATAGGTTATGATATTAACACCAAAATATAAGTGTCCAGAGCATTGCCATCAAGGTCCTGCCTTTTTTGTTTCTCGAGTATCACAGTCAGAGCTGTATTTTACCGAGTTTGCTTTTCTACAATTTTTTTCGCACACTTCAAGCTACCTAAAATATCTACTGATCTTTCAATTCAGTAAATCAAGAATGATTAATAAAATACTCAACATACTCCCTATTGTGTTATTCTCCTGTCCACCTAGCTGCTTTCTTTTTTATTTATAAATAAATAAAAAAACAATTGTTTAAAAGCATAGTAAATTTCAATCAGCAACTCTGATTTTTTTCAGATAATTACTTACTTCTTCGGAAATAACCCTTATGTATATGTTAAAATTTTGTATAATGATGTAGTGTCTTTTTTTGGTTAGCCATTTTTAGACAGTTGATGTGAGATGTGCTATCCCTATTTTGCATTTAGGTAATCTCATATTTTTCAGTTCTAATGAACTGAAATAGCAAATTAACGAAACAATGATTCGTTTACTAACATTTGGAAAATTTAGAACTCTGTTTTGTTATTATAAATATTTATTTTCATACCATACCTAATAAATTTTAATATTTATAGTCAGAGCTTGCTTTTACTAGTAAATTATTAAACTTAGCTTTTATTTCTGAAACTTGGTTTATATTTTTTTATTGAACATAGTTATCCATTAATAAGAAGGCAAAAGTTAAACTAGAATTGTTTCATTAACTTTAACCAAAAAGAGAGAGAAATGACATATTTAACTCTTAGAATCTTACCTTAGACTCCCCTCTGTCAGTTGCCAAATTGATCGTTCCTCTGTTATCCAAGTAAAAGACATTGCTGCCGACATAAGCAAGGCCAATAACGCCCTGATGTGAAGCTAAAAGCCTAGCATCACCTCGGTCAACATCACCAAGAGAGGCTCCCTCCTCGGTAGACATCAGTAAAAGAGGTAATGGGGTCTCTCGGCCCGTCTCCACCCTCACCGCAGCTGAAGGAAGGCCACAACCTACTTTTGTGCAAGCTCGCACCTTAAACAATCAGGAAGATAATACTTTATATTGTGTGACAGGTGTAGAATTATCAAGATTATAAAATATTAAATATATGTCAAATAATTACCTGAAAAAACAAAATGGAATCTTCTGGTATATCCCGAGTCCTATATTCCAATGAACTGATTTGTTGTACAGGAGTGACAAATAGGTAGGACGATGATCCATCTTCCCATGATAAGATTTTGTATCCACTAAGAATCCCATTTGGAGATGAAGGCATTTCCCATCTTAATATAACTTCCCTCTCCTTTAATCAGATAATATTAAAAACATTGATGGAGGAATTGTTGACTGTAGAACAAATTATTGGAAAAGTTGTCTAGAGGTGTGCAGTTAGTAAAGAAAAATGCACAGCTAAACAAAAACTTAAATGTATAGCAACGTTTTGGCCATCAGACCTTCATCAGAGCGACATGTCCAGGGTAATATTCTAGGACAAGTGAGACCCCTAAAAACTTCGATTAAATATTTAGATATAAGGCCAACTGCCAAATTCTAATTTCTTTTGTTTATTAATGTACATCTCCACCTATTACAACAGCCCTGATGAAGACCTTCATTGTGGGTCAAAACATTGTTGATAGTTATACTAAAATACAACCATTCCAAAGATTAATGAAAGTCATTTATATTACTTAATTATTAAAATTATTCATAATATTCTAATAAGTACCTTGACAAATCCACTGCTGTCAACGGGCACAAAAGTGACAAATGCCCTTGGTGATAGAGGCTGTGTTGGAACACTCTCAGGTGAATGAAGGACTGTTGATTGCCTCGCTGAAGAACCCCAATATGTAAGAGCTTTGATGGATACCCTGAGCTCAGTGTAAGGAGGAGGAACTTCTTCGAGTGGATACTGCCAGGTAGGATGGATTGTTTCTACCTATTTTAGGATTCAGTATCAGGAAAATAATATTAAAATAAAGAAAACAATTCTTCAGAAGGTACTGTTATAATACCTTTATTACAATATGTAACTCATAAGTTTAAATTAATTTAATTATTTATAAACAATAATTAGGAATGAAAAAATGAAATACTGTTATTCAAATTTTTAAAAAATTACTAACAATTTAATTAAATTTTAATTATTAAATACATAAAATTAATCAAGTAATATATGTGTATTGATCAACACATGTATTGAGATATTGATAATTACAGTGAAACCTCTATATGATAAACCATAGTTTTCATTGAAAAATAAACCTCTACATAAGGACAAACCTCAATATAACAAATTTAAAATCTGTTCAGAAAAAAATAATTTACCTTTGTATAATGAAAATAATGGTATCTTGTAAGAGCCACATTTATGTACCTAAATATACACCTTTACCTACACTTTAAAACGTTTTAATTTTATAAATTATCTTTTGATTTACAGGGATTCCTTAGAAAAAGTAAATTCCTTAGAAAAGGAATTAATAAAATAGTGTTTATAGGATGAAAACTTTGTTAAGAGAAGCAAAAGGAAACCTTTAGTAAAGTCTTCTTTAGGAACATTAAAAAATATGACCCTAAATGGTGAAAAAGGCCCTAAATTGTCTATGTCTCCCCCTCTGTAGAATGTTTCCACATGAATCTTAGAGCTATCCTCAAGCATTAAGATCACTACAAACCAGTTGTGTTTAGCCAGTTTGATCTAACACAATAAGCTTTGTTTTGAATAGAATTGTATATTGTCCAGTAGTGATGACTGACACTGTGCGGAAACAATGTTCATTTATTATTGAGGTTAAATGCCAAATAATCATAATAATAATTCAAAGAAGTGTGATAACATCAAAATATAACATTTTTTTTCAAAATCCCTAAAAATTTGTTACATTGAAGTTTCATTGTACTTTTAAAAAATTCCAAAATTCATATTGCTTACCGTAATCTCTTTTTTATCTTCATGACTGATTTTGAGCTCGTAGAAGACTTGTCCGAGGTTAACATTTTTTATTGGATCCCATGTGATATTGAAATGACTGAAGTTGCCAACAACATGCAGGGACTCAATAGGTATAAGCTCTGGGATGACACTAACCTCATCTCCTTCCAGTTCTAAATTTTAATTTATAAAAGTGATTATTTAATGACCTTTTCAAGACCTTCGTACACAATCAAACTGTTGTTTTATCATATATTGGATAGTTTACGTTGCACAACTTTTGATAGTCAATCAGTTCAAAGTAATAATTTTTGTGCAACAGGAGAGCATTGCACAACTGTTGCAGTATTTATATAGGTTATATATTTATTGTTATGGTATAAGACATAATGTGTGCTGTTACAGTTTGATCATGTCTGAGGGCCTTTAGAAAGCTTTTAAATGTAAAATATCCTGAAATATTAAAATACTCAAAAAAATAATGAGTATTTATCTAGCAATAACAATATCAACCTAGACGTACCTGGTAGTGGATGAAGTGAACTATCAATGACAGTGACCATGTTAAGTCCAGTGAGGCTCATACTGTTGAGGAGGGCAGAATTAGTGCCATTCAAATCACCAATCACTGCATTTCTATCATCCCTTAACCACAGAAGTCTTGAATCGAAGTAACACAATGGTCCTACACAAGTTATTATTATATTTTAAAGTAAATTCAGTGATCACTATATGGAATCAATAAAATTGTTCAACTTAATTGTAAGATTCTATTAATTAGCATTGAAATTATTAAGACTCACATTACAACTGCTCTATTAATTTATAATTACAAAAAAAATAGTTAAATTTAAAAAAATATATTTCAAAATTGAATTCTAGCTATTATCGATTAATGATTACCTTGTATATCTGGATACTGAGTGAGGGCCATCTTGACTGGTGTTATCTCTTGCGTCAACTGAAGATTATCAGCCATTGGAGCTCTAAAAAGTGTTGAGCCTTCATAGTTGCGAACGATCCAGTAAACTGACTTTTTGTGCATGTCCAAGGTAAGACCCATAACTTCACATGTTAAATGGATAAGAATTAAAAAGATTATAAATCTAACATTTTAGCAATAAGCAAATATTAATATTGCAATATAAATTAATGTTAAATAAATATAGCAATAATCAACATAACTTAAGTTTTGATAAACTTTGAACAAGTTAAATTTTAAATTATCAATTTTTTTCATGTTTTCTTTTCTACTCTTTGAGAGTGACGTCTACATAAATTTTGAAAAAGGGTTGTGACAAGCAGCATCTCTGTAACAGCCCTTTTAAAGCCTGGAAATTTCGAGAGACTCTTGATCCTATTTTAATGCAACAGGCATTATTGTAAATTTTTTTTTATATTGTATATTCCATAATATTTACTAATTTTATTATTCCTTAAATCCCAATTGAGCTGGATAACTTCTATCAATATCAGAAAATAAAATATAACTCACATATAAATATTTTGTTGAAATATCGTACCTTGTTTTCCTGAAAAAAGTTCTGCAGGGTAATAGGTTCTCTTCTGTTTACCATTAAGTCGAGCGCACTCAACAGCATGGCCAGTTGACCAATAAATGAAAGCGTTTACAGCATCAATGTTCAATTCTTTTGCAACAGTTAATATTGGGAGAGGTTCTTGCTGTGAACCATTAAGGTGTCCTCGTGTTATCTAAAAATATGATATGATAATTTTAAATTAAATAATTTCTAAAAAGTTTCATAAGATTTATCTTGTATCTATTTATTTTAATTTAATCACCAATTGCTGTTTTGGGTTTGACCAATAAAGTCTTTTCCCAATCCAATCAACTGCAATACTACCAACTTCTATGCCTCTCAGTTTGCTGTGTGACTTTGATGTTGTATTAAATAAGAACACTTGGCTAGTGTTAGTGACCAGATAAAGTACATCCTCAAACCAAGCTATGTCAGTGACATGTTGGCGACCTCTATTATCCTGAAATCGAAAATACATTATTTTATTACAAAATTAGATAAATTACAAACAATCATCGAACATTTAATATTAAATAAGGAATATTATAATTTAATTGATTTATGTATTTCAATTAATAATCTTCCTAATAATTTATTTTTTTTAAATAATATTTAAAAAAGTTGACTCCTCAACTTTATTTAGATACAAGATATTAGAATCTCCCAATTAATTATAATTATATAGATGATATGTGTATTTTACTTACTTGAAAATGTTGTCTGTGTAAAAGATTAGTGAGGTTTTCTCCCGTGGGATCTGATTTGAGGACTCCTTGACTGGCTGACCACAGTAGACTAGGGCTTGTTGAGGAAAGTGTTCGACCAGTAAATGCAGCAGACCAAGGACCAAGGCCAGCATTGGTTACAGCTGCGACCCTCAATTTTACTAAGACATCACTACGGAGACCGTTCACAGTGACCTGAGTCGTATTAATGTTATCAAGGGTCATATTGTCACCTTCCCACTCTATGGACAGCCTGTAAGACCAATCTTGCCATGCTCCCTTCCCTGTGATAAATAGAAAATTAGATTTCATGCAATTTAGACCTAAACCTTATTTAGGGAAAGAGGAATTCTATTATGTCTACATTTTAATTTTTTTTCATTTTGTAAATATTTTTATTTTAAAAAAATCACTATATGAGTGTTAATATGTTATGTGACTTTAAAAAAAAATCAAACAACTATTTTCTAAGAATATGTTCCTTTTTTGTCAGAAATATAAACTTCAGAAGATGTATAAACTTGGAAATATTTCATTTCTGTTTATAAAGCTTTATGGTTAATTATATTAACATTATAGAATTGCATAATGAGATATAATTAAGTTAAATATTAAAAAACTTGAATGGCTGTCATCCATTGAAATAATGTTGCTTGTATCCCCTCACCTTGACCTCCAAGAAGATGTGGTGGCGCCCAAGCAGCCGTGGCATGGCCTGCTCCAAGGACTGCCTGTAGGCAAGTAGGAGGGTTCACTGGAACAGGTGTCGGCTGAGCTGATTCGCTGTCAACTCCTATGCTCACGTATCCTTCGCTTTGTCCACCAACATTGTGGAAATAGTTATCTTTGCCAGGGTGGTACTCTTCAGTTAGTATTTCGTAGCCATTGGTCCAATAGAACAAACCATTAGCCATAGCAAGTGATATAACATTTTTGAATTGTGGCTGTGCTGTATTTGTCCTTATATTTGTGGTTTCTTTTCTAAAAATCAAAAAATTATTCGACTATTGAGAATTTACAAATTCGTAAAACAAAAGAAAAAAAAATTTATAACTAACAAATACATTAAAAAAACATAGAAGATTTGTAAAATTATTCCAAGGAAATTAACCTCTGAGTAAGGATGCTAATATGGCCTACCTATATAATAGTTTGTAGGTGTATTAATTTAAACTTTACTTTGAAAAAAATGTTTAGATTTCAATTTAATTTGAAGTATTTTTCAAGAATAGTTAAATATAGTTATAGTATACTAAACCCACCAAATAATAATAAACATTTATCATTTATTTCTTTTTATATTACTTAAATAAATAAAAAAAAAATGTTTACCCATCCAGAGATACAGCTAATACAGTGTTTTTTTCATGAGATGATACCAATATCCTGAAGTTTGTATAATCAACTGTAAAAGCACCGAGGTTTGGGTCATTCAGAATTAAATCAGGACTGGTTTCATGTTTAATCCCATTACTAATTTCAGTCAAATCAAGTCTGTACAGACCACCTCCTGGAACACCTTGCACCAACCAAAATAGGTACCTAAAAATAACAGGCACGTAAGAATAATGAAGAGATCTTTCTATTTATGAAGTACTGTAATATTAATTGGATTTCCAATGAAAAAACTTCATCATCACCACAGTGGCAACAATCAGAACGCATCTTCACAGCATCAATGTGTTGCATTTATTCTTCCTTGCCTTACACAAGAGTCTGCTAAGCTCTCGTGTTTAGAATTTTCTTTGGATTGGGTTCGATCTCGTCTGCCCATCACAATTGCAGACATTCTCTCTGCATATCCAGCCTACTACAGACTTGAGAATCTTAGATAATGTACTACATCATGTTTCTGCTAAGTCTGGAAGAGTTAAGCATTATAATTCAGTCTATACTGGTCATCTTCTGTCAGAATGCTAAACATTCTCCCTAGGATTTTTTTTTTCAAATACATGTAAACTACTGGCAAGGGGAAATATCAACTATGCAGCATGAAATAAGGTCTATGTTTCTGAGGCATAACATAGTACAGAATTCAGACTGATTTGGTGAAAATCGTACCATTTCTTTGCAACAGATCTAGTAGAATTTTTTTATAACTAAACTTCATTTCACTTAATATAATAATAATTATAAATTAAATACTTGTATTAAATAGTGTGTAACTAGTATCTTACCCATTGTAAGGATCAACATGTATGTGAAGTGGCTTGGAAATGAGCCCTGCAACAGCAACCGTAATGCCAGTTCCATCAAGCTGGCAGCGTGCCACTTCCCACCTTGATCCAGTTTGGCCTAACACGTACAGCTGATCGTTAAGCCAATCCACTGAGAGGCTGTGAGGAGTAAGTTCTGTGGCTAGAATTACCTTTGACTCCTGGTCTTTGACTGATAGCACTCTTCCCAAGGAATCAGACACAAATATTATGCCTTTGCGGACATGGTATGCCACTCCTGGAAACAATGATAACTAATGATACTTTTAAATTATAACATCTCCAAAATGTTTATTTTTGAAACTCAGGATTTTTTTTTTCAATAGACAAAATATGTTAAATATTACAATACTATTTATTATAACAATTACTGTGTTTAAATTCAAACAGCATACAATTCTCAAACATTCCTCTGCTCCATGCTAAGTAATTCTAATTCTAAATTCCATGCTAAATACTGAATTACTGTATACTAATTCATACTATTTCAAAATGAACATAAACAAACACAGAGAGACAAACATACATATGAAAAATATAACGAAATGGCGACAATTGAATATATTCATACAAATAATAAGTAAAAACTTTTATTAGAAATAATTATTTACTTAATATAAATTTACTGATCTGAGAAGCCAATGAAAGCTGAAGACAAATTTTAAAGATCGTATAGATTATAAATTTTGAAAACAAAAATCCATAGATATAAAAAAAAAATGTTACATTATTAATGAATATAGACATCATCTCAAAATTAAAATAACATGTTGAGTTTATTTAGGGGAGAAATGGATAGGGGAGGTTCCAATGAATATAGAATATATTCATACGTCATGTTATTTCAGAAGTAGATTACCAAAATAAGATTACCATTTTACTTATTTTCAACTTAAAAGCATTAATCAGACTTAAGACCATGAACTTAATCATAAAAAAACAATCCCTACACTAAAAGTAATGAGATTGATTATAGATTTCAGAAACAAAGAAAATCTCATGATTTAAAAACATAAAAAGAAAAAGATTTTTGGGTTTAGTTAAGGGCCAGGGTTAGACTTTTTAAATTTATATTACTTAAGGTTTTTGATATATAAATTGAAATTATAAATAATATTATTTTTTTCTCATGGAACCTACTCAAAAACAAGTAGGTAAGCCAAAATTTAGCTGGAAATATAAAATTGAAATAAGACCTAGTTCCCCTACATTAAGAGCTTTAAATAACATATTTTCTGAGCCTAATCACATTGGTCATTTATACAATTATAAACAATAGAATTAGTTATTCATGAACAATAAAATAAAATTATTTATTTGAATTTACCTCTTATACGATGGTGTGTGGAATATAGCTCAACAGGGTCGTCCAACATGTCAGCATTTTGACTCAGAACTGCATGATGAGTCCCTAAAATTAATGTTGTCTTCTCCTTTTCTTTTACTGTAATAATTATTACTAATTAGAAGTGTCTTAATCCATCATATAATAACTAGTCTAGTACTTATGTTTACCTTAACATGTTCAATGCAGAAAAACCATGCTTGTAAAAAAAAATTTCATTTCATATTTGAACATAAGGAAGGAAACACTCAAAAAAATATAAAACATCCGCAATGAATGCGCTAAATAATCAGTAATAAAAAATTATTTTTATTTTTATAGTATATTACTTGCAGTAATAACATACCTTCAGATAAGTTTGGTGTGGTAACTATTGCAGTTGCCGATGGGCCTAAGCCTGCTGCATTTCTCATTGCTACTGATACAGAATAATTGCGAGATGGTGAAAGACTTTGAAACATGTAAAAATGTTTCATTTCAGAAGCTGGTATGTCCTGTTAGAAAAAAATAAGATAAAAAATCATTAATCCCAATTGTTATGATAATCAATCACTAAATTATTTATGTTTTATGTGTAACTAGTTTAATTTAGCTTTATAATTAAGATAAGGATTGATAATTAATGAGTATACATGGACAAAAACACTTTTATAGAAAAAAATAAAACCAAAACAAACATAAAATAAAAAAAAGATATTAAATTTGAAATAATTTAGTTTAAAATATAAAAATTCAAAGTAGGAATCAATTAAGTTTATATAAAACTGGGTGTTAATCTATTCTTAAAACTAGGAGTATTAAAAAACAAGAAAAAAATGTTATACAAATATTAAAATAACCATTTATATCTATTATATGTCATTTAATATTTTAATAAAACAAGTCTTTCTAGTTTCTTGTACACAATATTGATCTTCTATAAATTACAGCATTTAACAACTTGAACATAAATCTCACTGATACTGTGAGATGTCTTAACATCAAAATTAGGACTTCACAAAAAACTATGTTAACTGTTTTGTAACACATTTATAACATAATTAATTATTTTGACCTTTAACTTAATGTGATCTATACTGGCCGAAGGCATTATTGATACTAAACTGATCTCTCCCCAACATGTTTATGTAATTCTTCAGTTCCATAAGCCATCTAACTAAGTCAACTTGGTGGACCACGATAGTTTCGCATATTGTATTGAATATTTTTCACTTATTTTAACAGTTAATAAAAATGTTGTTATAATATTCCAATATATAGACAACCTTTTTTTTTTAATCAAATAAATGAACATTTAAATGTTTTAATCATTTACAGTTACAAGTATACAAAATACCACAGCCATCCATCTACTTAATTACCTTATTGCTATATTTCCTATAGGCCTTGAACTAATTAAGAGTTAAAAAACTGATATAAAAAAATGTATACATCAATTTTGAAATTTAAAAATTCTTAAATTATTAGGAATAAATAGATTAAAAATATTATTTACTAAATGTATTTTAATACCTAAAACTATTTATTATTTTTAAAGGAATAACGCCTTCTAAGTGTAAATAAATAATTAATTAAGACTAAAATCAAATCTTTTATATTTCTAATCTAACTTCTAATTATTACATAAAATAATAATTAAACCCTAAAAGTATTTCAAAGCTTGAATATCTAGTGGTATAATATGCAAATATTCTCTTCATTTTTTTTAAAACTTTTTATATACATATTAGTGTTTTATGTACATCTTGTTTATGAATATTAGTTACGTCTTTTAAAATTTTCATTTTTAGAATGAATAAAAAATATTTCTACTGTATATATAATAAATAAAATAAAACAGTAATAGCAATAAAGTACAAAAATGTACCTTATGAGCACGGTAACCTGTTGGTAACTCTTCGATCATCAATGCATAGGAGAGAAGAGGGCCATTTGGAAACATTCCTGGCGACCAAGTTATTGAAACCCTTGTGGGTCCAGTAGGAGTGGCTCTAAGCTGTGATGGAGGAGAAGTTGGAGGTCCTCCAGGTAAGGTTCCTATTACCAGGCTCGCTTCCGAAGATACCAGTTCCGCTTCTTGAGACAGCACAACTATTCGGAACTAGGGTGTAAAATTAAAATTTATTATTATTACAAATATGATGATAGTATAAGCTAACTTATTCATTTTATTGAAAAAGTTTCCTGATACTTTTCTAACATAAAATATTTTTATGTTTCTATAACTAAATGAATAAAAGCAAACCAAGGGGCCTTTACCCTATAATTGGTGTAAGGTGTAAGGCCCGATATCAGAACTGTTGGTCCTGGACCCCATTCCTGCTCCCTCGCATACTCCCATGATCCTGATGGTTCATAGCGCCATTGTGCCAGCCAAGTCAGGTTGCTGTAGCCCTGGCTCTCCCACTCCAACCTAAGGGAAGTTGAAGTGAGAGAGTCAGCAACTAGAGCAGGGGCTGGTGGGACTCCATAAACATCTAGGGAAAAACAAAGGAGTTGAAAGTATAAGTAATCTGTTAAATTATCAGTTCATTACAATTTCAAATTTTTTAAATCAACTAGATCATATAAAGTGATTACTCTACAAGGTGAACCTTAATTAGGAATCATGAAGTGGTTTTCTAGGATATCAAATAGCTGTCCTGAAACATGATCCATGAAGTATGCTTCCGTTAAAGAAATATAGATAGGTCCTTCTGCGTCTGATGACACTAAATGGTCATAATCCCTGGATTTAGACAGATTTTCCACAGGCCTTGAACCTGATCCTGTCCATGAGGCTTCCCCAAATGGGCTCAAAAGGCTAGCAGCGCTTCACCATGAAAACTTTGGTTCGTATCTTGGAGGAATGAATAAGCTTCCAGCTGATGTGATGCCTAAATGGCGGGGAGAAAGGTTAGAGCAGGAGTCAATTACTGGCTGCCTTATGTTTCAGTTTATATTACGATGACGTACATTCCATTAAACTGAACATAAACCTGAGATCCAAGGGCGTGATCAATGGCCTCTTTTCGGTTTCACTTTCCCTTTGAAAGAGACAAAGGTATGTTTCCTCCCCTTGTTTCAAATTAGGAAGATAGTTGTTGGTAGTTCTAGAACTTTATCCCTCCCTTTACAATTATCTACTCACGCCTCTTTTTTAAACCCTTAATATATTAATTCATTTCTTTGGAATTTCCTGATTTTAAAAACATTAAACAACAAATTTATGTCAATAGAATTACAATCTATTTCCCATCTATATAAAATTGATTAAAGTCACCTAAGTATCTTAGGTAACTTCTTCAATGTTCCAACACAATCTTTGGTTCTTTTATAGACATAGTATGTTAGGGTTTTCAAATTGTTTTCGCTAAGCAAAACTTTCGTCAAAAACTAAGCTCTATAATGTTGTTTCACTAATTTAAACCATCTTAACATTTCATAACATAGTGGAATATCATTTTAATATATTTTTTTAACGTGAACATTAGACACGTTAATAAATAAATAGCAGAATACTTAATACTCTTTAAAACAGAAATCGCGTAGTTGTCTAAACTACCGAAAGTAATTTACGAGACAGAAATAAAAACCAAGAAATATTTATAGATCCAGAGTGAGTAGTCATCGAATGAGCCAAAGCGAGATAAAACAGACTCGTTATCAGGGCTTCACCGTGTTAAAATTTATGTTAAATGTTTTTAGCACGTCGTTGTCGGACCTTACAACTTATCTTAATCAGCGTAGTTAATTATTGGAATTGCCTAAGAAAACAATGTAATTATCCTTCGAAACACGGATATTCTTTTGTCTTGTGGATTGTATTATACTCCGTATTACAAGCAGGGTAAATTTCAAATTACATGTGTCGATCGAGAAAGGATTTTGTTCATTATTCAGAAAGGTAAGTTTATTTTAAAGTTAACAAAACAATCGCGGTCATTTAGTTTTGTAAAACGTATAGAGGAGATCATAACACAAAAAAAGGCAATCCTTGCTGACCGGATCCGCTCCACTAATACTCCCTTTTTTTCCTTCATAACCCCTATTTTTGAATTTCATTTATGGTTTTTAGCATGAATATATATATACCAATATATATTCTGGTTCTGCACTGTTTCCTTCTTCTGTAGTGCCTACATTTTAAGGAGTTTTTGAGTTGTATTTTTGTTGTAGTGTTGTGGGCGTTCTTTGAATTTTATTATGTGGTGGGGCACACATTGGTTTTGAAATTAAACTAAATCTAAAAAAACTTATTCCCTAAATACGTGTGCTGGCACGTACTTTACCTGAATTTTTTTCTGGTTTGTTGCCAACGCACCGGAGACTTTAACTAGACTTAGACTTAACTCCGCAAAGAGGCAATATCGTAACCAATGAAAGTCTACTGAGGTGCGATTATTGCTAATTGAAACTAAGACCCCTAAGGAGCGACGATCCTATATCATTTTTGAAATAAATAATCCCTATATCGGGAAGAGAAAACTTAAGACAGTTTAATACAGCAATATTTAAAAAGCGCCTGAAATTGAAAAACGGCGTGAAACCCTCCCGTTAATCTTTTGCATGTGGTTACTTTCAACTTAACCACGATCCACGATACAATCTATGGAATACACCAAGTACCAAATAAAATAAACAATTGCTCTAAAACGGCCAGATGTGCCACTAATAAAGCAGCTATTTTAAATAATATATTACTTACCCTTGAGCTGCTGTAGATAACGGTTAAGAGCGTCATTGCAGCCCATCACGCAGAAGAGTTCCTTTGGAGGCAGCAGCTCTTGAGTACCATTCTGTGAAAGATACCATATACAAATTTGATGTATTATAATTATTACAGATCATTGAATTTATAGTTATAGGTGCACCTTATAGTGTGTTTATAAATGTGTCCCTATCTTTTTTGTTCTTACTCCTAAAAGGTTTTCCATTCAGACAGTTTCTGACAGTCTTAAGCGGTCATTGGAACAAATTTATATATTGTTATTTGATATACTTAGGGCCTTATTTTGTGTGTTTTGAAATATATGTATATATATTGACCTTATTTAAGTGATAATTTATCAATGATTTAGATATAATTTTTTGAACTGTAGATCCTAATACGAAAAGAATAAATGTAACACCTATGATAAACTATATTTACAGTCTTTTTTTTAATCTTTAGCATTTGGTTGATAGAGGTACAATGTCAATCTACTATTGACATTAGGTAGTGTCAACTAATTGTATCAGTACAGCTTTAAAATTCAGCAAAACTGGAATCCTTGACAAAGAAAGATCAGACAAGAAGAGACTAGTGCGAACCGAGACCTATTTAAAGCGTCTATTGTGATCTTGTTAGAGTGGCGCAGTATGCAAATGGAGGATACAGCAAACTGGATCTGTGAACCAACCTTTACGCGACTGTTTTTTAAAGATGAATCCATAAGTTATATGAATTAATTGATGATTTTATTGCCATTTAATGAGATTTTAATGCTAAGTCAATGAATGAAATAATCTGAATATGTCTATAAATACATATGGGTGATTCCTTCTATAGTGTTTCCTTTGCCGCAAAACAGAACCAACTAAATGTTAGTTGAATTATACTTTGTTTTTGTTAATTAAATATGTTATATTTTATCTCATTCTGAAAGATGACGATAATATAATGAACAAAGACTAATTAGGTTACAATTGTCTAGTATCTCTATCAACAATACAAAGTCGCTCTCATAAAAATTAAAATCATTTTATTAGTCACTGATGAAGTTACTATATTTTTCAGATAATAAGTAATAATAAAAACTATTATTTGAACAGATAATACTTTTTTCTTTTTCCAAAATGATTACAGGGGGACATAAATAGTATGTAGCCAGGTTCCTTATCATGGAATTTCCCGAATAAGTCGAATCAATGTTGGCATCGCATTACTGGAGATAAGGATTTTTTAAAAAAAAAAACAAGAAAAAACAATACTAAATTATATCCTACTTAGCAATAGCATTATAGTATTATTTGAGAAGATGGTTGGGGTGCGGTCAGAATATAACACAAATAAGTTGAAATAACTTATTTAATAATAATAATCTTTTTTATTCTGGGATTGATCCCTTAGAATAATATACAGGCGTCAAAATCAGGTTTTAGAGCCTTAGAATAAAATACAAAATGAAAATGGAATTATAAAACGTCATAAAACATAATAAAATAATGAATTTGAAAAGATAAATTTTTTTCTAAATTATTTATTTAATGCAATTTACAACTGTACAAAATAATACAATAGGTAAATATGTTGTATGTTTCATATACACTTGAAAATCTTGGGAAGGAACCACCCATTGGTGGTACTTCAAACATTAATTTAAATTAGAAGGTTGTGGCCATCTTCTTTTCAGACGCCTCGGAGGATTATCAGGAATTGTTAAGGATGAAAGATTAAGAATTAATGGGTTAGGATGGTTAAGGAGTTTGGAATGAAAAGACGCATATCTGTTTTGGGTTAAATCTGCAACGAATGGGATGTTAAGGTCTTTGTGAATGAGTTTAGTTGTGACGTAATGAATCCAGGATTTTACGTAGGATTTTGGATTGTAACGATTGGATGCGGGAAGAATTTGATGGTTTGTGGAGCCCCAGAGCTCAATTCCATATGTCCAAATTGGTCTGATTATCGTAGTGTATACTAATTTTTTGTAGTGAATGGGAAGTTTAGAGCGTTTGTCAAGTTATGTGTTGTAGCAATCGGAATCTACGAGCAGTTTCTTGTCGTTTCAGTCTCGTGTGTGGATTCCAAGTAAGTCTCTTGTCAAGATGGAGTCCTAAGTATCGAATCTGTTCAACAGGCATTAGAAAAAATATAAAAATGAACAACAATAATTAAAAGAATATATAAAATAAGAATAGAACAAATGAAATAAAACCATATGTCATATCATAAAACATAAGATGACTTGTGTTATATTCTGACCGCACCGCAACCATGTTCTCCTCATATATATTGTTCACGGTAAAATATGTTCTCATCATTAAAGTATTATTTATAACGTACAGCCTACACAACATACACCGTGTAGGTATATGTGTTCTTAATACCACCCTTACTTATATCCAAAAACCAAACATGCTCTGCTAAAATTTAATTACTCTATTATTAAATAATTATAACGGTGTGTAAAATCTTCATGTTTAATATGTGCATATCACGTTAAGTAAACTACAGGATAATTATTTAAAAACTAAACTACACATTATTATTATTTTTATTAAATGAAACAATATTCTTCTTGAAGTATAGAAATAATAAGTACTTATTTAGGGGTGGTTTTTAAGCCACAAAGTCTTATTGGATTTATTTTCCACGGACTATATTTATTGGTTTTTAATAATATACATCTTTATTATATTTTTTCATATCTCACAGAGGACATTTTCAGAGAGAAAAGTATATCAGAACATAACAAATAGCTACATAATAAAGTTTTGCAATCAAGTTTAAATTACCAGTATTAAGCAAATGCCATTTTTTTTTTAATCTTCAATATCAAGCTTCTATTTATTTATTTTTAAGGTTAGTTTATTATGTGTTAAACATTTTTGATTGTTTGATATTTTAACATAAATGGATAATCCCTTTAAACAAAAGGCATTAGATGAATCTAATAATGTTCTGCATTATTCGAGATATTAGAACTATTATAAGGAATATTTCAGTTATTTTAGTTATGGACTTCTGTTTAGTTTCTCAAATCGTTACTAATACTATTTTTGGATTTGCTCTTAGAGAAACCACTTACTTTGATTGAGTTTTATCTTTCTTTTTTTTCTAGTAATGATTAAATTTATTTTGAAACTATATTTATTTTGAAACATTATTATTAATTAACTTAAAATTTAATTTAAAATAAATATATTTAGTTAAAAATAATCACTGACATGTGATCTCAAACATATAAAAATAGAAAATCGAGTAAAACAATAATATCTAGTTGATTTGAAACGCAATATATTACCGGTTTTCAATAATGTGTAAATTTGGTAACAATTAAAATAAATAAATGTTAATTGTAGCTATAAACAGAACAAATATGGTGGAAATTGAAAAATAAAATATGAATATTGTGAAAAAAATATAACAAAAAAAAGTTAGTCAATAACAATAATATTGAGAAAATATTATTATTTTAATGATACAATAAATTGTACATATTTTATATATAAAAAGTTATGATTTATTTCGTAAGCTTGAATCAAGAATTATTTACGATTTATAAATAATTCCTTTAAAATATAGGGTTATTAGACGTATGGATTGGCTAAATGCATTGTGTTAACAAATAATTTTATTTATTGGTTTGTATGTAATATAAATATTTCGTAATTTTAACTCATAAATTTAAATATTTGAATATTTGGTAATTAAAACATTTTTTTTGTTTCAGACACCGGAACAATGCTGTCTGTATAAAACAAACGGCGATTGTCGTGCAATTGTTATTGATATTACACCAACAATACGAACTTATGTTTTTTTATGTATGTTATTTTATATAAATGAAATTAAGTTTTTAAGTACCCAAAAACTAATTGACAATTTTTAAATCTAAAAAGGCATTAAAGTGGTAATAAAAAATACTTTAATTTGTTAAAACAATTTAGCCAACATGTAAATTGGGACAGTCAGTTCCTTCTAAGAGCTCAATAAAACAATACTTGTATATTTATAATAACAAAAAAAAATTATTTAAAAAGTAACAAAAGTGATTTTACTAAATTATAAAAATTACTAAAAGTCAATTATAAGAATTTTGGTAATATAAGTGAACAGTGAAATGGTGAGTCAAGTTCTAAATTAATTAGAATGATCTAATAAAAATAATAACTTTCAAATTAATGTATTAAGAGATAATTCAAGTGAAATAATTGAAAGGAAAATTATTAAGAGGACTCGCAAGGAAAATCACCTGAGCATACATAAACTTCAATTTGAATACCAATAATAACCAAGTATTTTGTGACATTTATATTTTAATTTACATTTATGTTGTATCATTTAAATTTTAAGCTGGTTTTTATTAATTTAGGAAATATCATTTCTTATATAAATAAACTATGTTGTCTTTTAAAATTTAAATATTCCTGGATTAAATTATCAATAAAATTAAACTTTAAAAATAAAAGATGTTTACATGACATAATCAACTTACACAGACAGTCTTACAGCTTGCTTCTAATGCCTTCTCCCATAGCGCACAACCCATCAGACACTGAAAATAGGAAATGAAATTCTATTAAAATTTTATACTCATAATAATGCTTACAATAAAGTTACTTTTATGATTATTCATTAATTAAGTATGATTATAGATATTATGAAAAAATCCTTTATGTGTAATTAAATAGTAAGTATTTAATTTACAAATTCACATATATGTAATCAAACAGTATAATATTAATCTTTTTATATGTGTTTTTAAGTGGCTTAACATTATTATTAAGCTACAAGTGTTAACCACTTAACTTAAAAATACTTAAATATTATAAGATACATTGCTTTTATGGCAGCTGAAGTTAAATTCTTGAACGTTCTGGTAATTTAAAAATTAATATAATTAAAAATAATTACAAAATTGAATGACCTGCATCTGGTAAATATAACTATAATGATAGTATTAAGATGATTGAAATGCATGAGTTATCGGATTAAATGAAGGACAAATAACTAAAGAGTTAATCAGTTTTAAGAAGGTGAGTAAACGTCCTAGCGATCGGCCAAAACGTGTATAGGTGGATTTCGTACAAGTCAAGAGAAGCAATTCAAATCATAATCCTGGCAGGCGCTTTAGGCATACCATTCCGCATAGCAAACTGGTATACCGAACAGAGTAGAGCGAAATTAGTTTCACTAAAACTGTAGCTAAATTAATCGTAAAATTGCTATGAACACAATGCTTATTCATGTATATTATTTAAAAAACAAAAAAATATTGTATGCTTAATATATTTGCTTAGTGATTAATTAAACTGCAGTTTTATTGCGACTAATTTTTAATTAGTAACCGAGTTTTAATCAGCTCAACTCTACGAAAAGATAACAGATTTTGCAATTGAAGGACTAGCTGCATAAGAAGACTTCCAATTCTACAAAGTTCTAATAACTTGAAAAAAAAGTTATTCAAATTCATATTTGAGAAAATTCTTTTTAAAAAATATCTAGCATTAGAAAATGACATATTCTTTGTAACCTGAACTAAAGAAGAAGCTTAAATGATTTCATACGCCATAGGAATATTCAGTAAAGTGATGGTGATGACATTACTTTTACTTTCTGTGATGACAATAACAAAACGCTCTTACTGTACTCAATAATATCTAGGTAGATATGTATAAAATAATATTTTGAATTTAGTTATCAAGAATTCGTTCTAATGTGTACGTCTTCGAAAAGTGATGTATCAACTTTTCAAAAACAAAGACTTGAGAACGATTAAGATTAATTTCATTTCCCGTTTAAGTATATATAAAATTAAGCTTCCTTCTTGTTTACTTATAATGTCAATGTATTGTTTGTTACTTCTTGACAATGTTATAGGTCTAATAAGTCACGGAGCTACATCCTTCTTGCACCATTACATGAAAGTGCTACTGACTAGCAGAACACTTTGGTACTAATAGAATCCTTCCTGAACTAGCAAGTAAATTTCAGGTGGATCTCATAGGATTAGGTTTGAAGGATTTTAGGATCAGGGCTAACATTAAAACTATCGATAATAATCAGCCTCCTTGGGCTAAAAGCTTGCTCATTTAAACACGACGGCCGGTAGACAGTGTTGCCAGGGGAGAGCTATTAACGATAGGTGGCAACACTGATTGCCTCTATGACTCTATGGTCGTGGGAGGCAGGATATGGCACTTGCCACCTCCAACCACGTGGCTTGCCACTAAGTGAGCGCTGAGCTTTACTAACGTCTATATTTATTGGCTAGTATTCGGCCAATGAGATGGGATGGATATGCTCCAAAGATTTTCTGCATAAAAAATTAAATCGAAAGATTGCTTACAGAGAACTAATGCATACCTACACTATAATATAAAGCTAGGTGTTCGTGGATCGTTGCAATGCAAACCCTTAGAAGACTATTTTTTTAATGAAGATTCTTTTTAGGGTTTAGGAGTGTAATAAGACGTGTTAGAAAAAAACAACATATTCTAAGTCAGAGTTCCTCAATCTTGTACTCGCTCGACGTCACATATGCCTGCCTAATATAACCTGTACCAATAGTGTCCAAAACCATTATCGATTGTTTTCATAATTTAGTAAATATTTATATTTGTAAAATTAATGAATAACTGTTATGGAAGAATTTTTGTTTTTGAAAAAATAGATTTAACTAAACCTGTATAAATTTTAGTTTAAATAAAATAAAATAATTTATTTATGCTGACGTTTCGACCAGAGTTTCAGGTCTTCATCAGGGAGATCAGTAGGGAATGCTAGCTAAAACTGTTCCGAATTTTAACTAATCTAAATCTAGTCTAAATCTACGGTCAACTATCCACACCTCATTACCTCAAAAAAGTGTTTGGGTTAATTGGCTGAAGGCACTACAATGGTGTAAAATGTAAATACTCCCACGTGATATTTGATAGTACAAGTAGCGGTAGTGGAGCTATTGTCACGTTAATCCCACAAATAGTAGAACTATATTATAATTGCCTAATTATTTATTCCACTAATTACTTCGTGATACCTAAAACAAAGGTATTGAAGGTACGGCCATGATAAAATTTACGGTCACACTAGGTATAGCATCATAGCTTCCAGTACATATTACGGCCATGAATCTACTGTACTATGTATAGTGAGATTGGTGACTGTGGCAGGTCAGATACAGTCATGTTAAAGTCCTTCTACACGGTAAAGCATTACAGACACAACAGTAACTGTCACGACAACTCCATGGTGTACACTGTAAGAGAGATATTGTTACGATAACATATTCTGTCATGGCAGTAGTTTTTTTTTAATTGGTCTTTTCTTTTCCTTTGAATTTCTGATGTTAGTTAATCAGAAGCACATAGTTATGTAATGACCAAGTTTTTGAAAAAGGCAAGTTCAATAAAAATTTAACTCCAGTGAAATAGCAGTATTCAGCTCTTTTTTCCGATAAAATATTTATAGATAGTAAAAACTAACGTTAGTGTATTGTAGGAAATTTCGAAGACAAAACTTAAGCCTCGCAAATAGCAGGAAATAACCAATAAGTTAGCGTTTCACCAATAAAGCGATAATCCAGAAAACGTTAAGGTATATATTTATCTTTCTAGGAGGTAGTTCTCATTTGAATTGTTGATGTGAGATGTAATATTTCTGTTTTTCATTCATCCAATTTTCTCTGTTTTTTCTATTCCAATGATGGCTGAATAGCTTCAAGTTAACTATAATTTTATGATCATTTTACCTAACCTAGAATTCCTATTCTAACAACAGACTTCAAATATATGAGATAGAAACATGGGAATGGACCGTCGTGTTGATATTAAGATGATAACGTGGTTGAACGTGTTCCAACAATGAATGTAATTACTTTCATGTCCTTAAACAATGTTCCCCTCCTGACCCGTGGATGCTCCAGTTGTTCCAACAGACCGTCATGTAGATCAGCCGCCAAGGTCGCTCACGAGTGTGACATTTCAATTGAGAATACAATTGCTCGAGTAACGACACTCTGATATACTCAATGGCTTCAGAGATTTATTGCTCTGCTTCTTGATTCCTCTATTGTTATCGTAAACGTCTCCATTGGGATCTTTATGGAGAGGGTAGGGGGGATACTATATGGGTGCAGTACCCTCTGGGATAGCGGAACAAAGATCTTAAATCCTAATTTTTATTATGTATAAACAAGGCATTGCATTTAATAAATTGATATAACTTTCTAAACCTTTGTAAGCAATTATTTACTTATAATCAAAGAAAGAATATCTTTATTAATTGCTTAATGCGTTCTATATGAAAAAACAAACATTACAAACGTGTATTCTGTCTAAAAGAGGTGACGGACGATCACTTCAGATGCATCAATTGGAATGATGAATTGAGCGGACTGGAGTGGTTGAACTTAGGTGAACTTCAAGTAATCCTCTAACGATCACTCCAAATGGAACGGTGGAATGCTTGAACTGAAAACAACTTCAAAACTCAGGATCACACCATGTTTAATAGGAGATGACATATCACTAAAAAGATACAACCACAAATGTATCAAATTTATAATAGTAAACAATACATGAACATTGTTCCAAAATAGTACACAATTTTTCATTGCATATATTTTATTTTTAACCAATGTATTAATGTTAATTTGTTAGTTATTTATAATTTATGCTTATTTACTTTATTGTCCTTTTTAATTATTTTCAGTGTATGGCAAATATTAGATGAAATTACAGTTACAATTACTTTCCAACTATTATAATTCGAATTAATTACAATAAATAGTTGAACCAAAATAATTGCAATCACTAATTTCTGTCAACTTTAATTGCAATTATATTTTGCCCAACAATGATTTAAAAAATTAAAATCTGTACCGCTACAACCCATGAAGGGTCAGGGGTTCAGTACTTAGTAAGGAAGTACTGTTACTAGACCAACGGTTGTGCAAGGAGGTGATATGATCACTCTCAACCGCCCAGATTTTTACCCAATTAAAGGGTATATGAGACTGGGTGGACTCAAGAACCCACAGTGTTGACTCACGACTACAGTGTAACATAAAATAATTTTCTGCCGAGTCGAACATGTATTTTATATTTTAAATTTACAAATATTTTAATATACTGATTAATAAAACTCTTTAGGATTGAGGTGATGTTAATATTGCCTTTAAAACTGCAAGGACGTTTAATCATTTAACTTAAATCATCCCAACACACAAATCTTTACTTAGCACAAAAATTCTCATCTTCAAATAATTTTTAAATACATTGAAGTTCCTGGTTGTTAACTGATACAACAGAATCATGTCATTACAATCAATTTTACGGTACTAGATTAAGCCATAAAACGATTTTATTGCTTCGTCTAATAACCTTCTATTGCGTTTCACACTCTGAGGTACCCGCACTGTCGTTTTAGAAATAGATTATACTTTAATTTATAGTAATTAACTCAGTCATAAGATGTTATTTTATAAACGATGTGGCTCTATACTCATTATTATATGTTTAAATAATGCAGTTGATTTAGAATTATAATGTTAAAATAACAATTTAAAGAGAATTATCGAATTAGATTTGATTTTTTAGAATAAAATTTACAGTAGGATACCGCGTTTAAAAAATTCGTGTTAAAAAAAATATTTTCTCATGGTGGAGGCAAAGTAGAGGGTGGAATTTGATGAAATTAATACCCGATAATTAATTAATGGTTACTACCCCAACTTACATCCAAATTTGTTCCAAATACATATAGGTAAATAAAAAATGTGGCCGGAATCTTATAAATTCGTTAAGAGAACAACTAGATACTAATGCCTACAATTCCTGAAAAGTTCATCGAAATTGGGCTTTCGCTTCAATTAATGAGGACTCGACACAAATTTGACTACATGCAAATTTTCGATTATAAGGGAATTTTTTTTCAAAAATTTGTACAAATTTTTGCTTCTTCACTAACGAGGATATGAAACTTGGTTAATGAATAAGCCAAAAACTAAAAATTAGCTTATTTTGAAATGTATAGTGATTCGAAATTAAAATCACAAGTTCCATGAAAGTAGTAGTTAATACCTTAATAATATACATTATGACCATAAATGACTAATGACATACTGTGTAATATATTGCTTTTTTTTTTTTTTTTTTTTTTTTTTTTTTTTTTTTTTTTTTCTAACCAGACGTATACGGAAAGATCAATTAATAAACAATGGTTAAACCAAGCCCTTTAATCGAAAGCCAGAGATTATTAGTGTACTTTGAATTATTGTTTTCTTTTCTCAAAAAAACGTTTATGGTCACCTTATACCTTATATTTAAAGGTGCCTTATACGTTTGCCAAACAATGACAAATGCATGCGCAAGCATGTGAACGGGTTATTTGGATTGGCTGGTACAAGTTGGTCTGAATTTATGGTCAAACCGTTGGATGTCGGTTTTTGAACACAAAACTCTTGTGCCGCATCCACACCTTTGTGTTCAGTTGGCATTGTTTTAGAGCTGCCATAGATAAATGTTTATGCTCTCTGTGTTTTAATTAATTCAAAAAATTTCCCAAACCTTCTGATTCAATAATTAACTTTATATTGTATATTTTAAAATTAAATCAATTCGGTGTAAATCCATTGTTTCAAACGTTGTTAATTAACTTTAGAGGTTTTTTATTCAATATAGCATAGATATACATTTATAGACATTATATGTATATAAATATAGATTATTTTTTATAATAAAAATTCTAGAACGATCGTTAAGTTTAAAGACTATGAAATGAAAATCAATCTTTATTTTGGGACACTTGGTCAACTAAGAACATCAATTTGGAACAATTTTAGCAGTTTTGTCTGGCTATGTTAACTTTTGAACATCACTAAATGAATCTATTACAATATTTATATAACATAAAATATATATATATATAATATATATCCTATTATCGTAAATATATTTATACATGCTTATATTGTTTTCTATTATTCACAGGTTTACAGAAGTTTAATAGTCAAGGTGATGGATATATAATTAGTGTTTGAGTGATTTTAAGGGGGAAGCTTTACGTATGGATATGAGTAAGGAGTTTCAAAATGTACTACTATTTCTTTGAATTATCAATTATATACAACCTACTTTACTGATAATTACGTTTCTTTTCAATTAGCATATCTTTATTTTCTTCCTTTTTATAATGAAAATCGAATGAAATAGCGGACATAAATTAAAAGAACATACAAGCGTGTATCGATGTTTGTTGCTTGCTTTGTAGAACTAGTTGCGGCAAGTGATAAACGCGTAAATCCAGCATAATATTTTTCACCCTAAATATATCGATTATGGGTTATCGAAACGATAGAGTCAAAACATCGAAACAACCAACTTATAAATACAACAACGTAATTGTTTTCTTATACTTAACAGTCAGTAATTATTTATTCTGACCAAAGTGGTTAAAGAACCATCTTAAAGAAACAGCCGACTACTACAAAGAAAACATAAATAGAAGGTAATTATACTGTTTGTTTTTTTAAACAAACAAAAAAGGTGGGGAAAAAAGACAAGACGTCATTCATTGCTTGTTCAAGTGATAAATCACCTTCGAAATACCTTTACTATATTTAGATACAAGAACAGGTTGTTACTACGGCACGTGGCACTGGAACTGCTAATAATAACCGCAGTTCCTCTATCACCTGGAACGGTTCCAGGCCCATTCATAACAATGGCGCCGTGTATCTATCATTCGATCAGTGACTGTCGTATCGCTTTTGATTTAGTAGATTAAGTAGTTTATAAATATTTGCATAAATCATGTCGTGAACTATATTATAGAACTTTAGATCACGATTAAGATGAATTCGTATTGAGTATAAATAACATTTAATTTAAATAAATCAAAATTAAATATTATTCAATTTGATGGCTCCTATCACCAAATCAAACCAAAGTAACGTGTTATTACTTTGGTTTGATTGAATATGATAAAATTACTTTTAAAATTTTGCGGTTTTTAAAACTTATTTACCTCTTAAATATGCTACAGTAAAAGTTGCGTCTGAAATTAATCCGGTTTTATTATTATACATTGGAAAATATGAGCCCTTTGGCTGACCGAATGGTTAATTCCCACTTATTTTCAGAAAAGTAATATTAACAATATTTTTCGTAGTAATATTCTTATATTTTGTTAAATTGTTGAAGAATCAAAATTAAATTCGTATTTTCAACGGATGTTATGTTAAATACCATAATGTGGTATTTTCTTTTTTAAGCCATTTATCAGTTCTCAAATAAGGTTAATTTCTAAACAATTTTAGTCTTTGTTGAAAAAAAAAATCATTTAAGATCTGACTTCCGAATAATTATATGATAAGATACGTATTTTTTCTATTCGACTTGATTTCAAAGTTTTTATCTATTCTTAAAATCCAGAAATGCAACGAATATCATATTTTTTTTTTTTCAGAGTAATATTTAAAGCTGAAGGGAGGTTATAGAACGGGAATAATTTTATCTTATATTTATTATTTTAAATCATGATTTTAAAAATTAAATTTATGACATCACTTTAGCAACCACGGAACTTCAGAGATGCCGTTTGACTTTCGAAATGAAAACTCGATCTTCCCACTCTGGTAATAATAGAGTAGTAACTACTTCTGTATGTTAAAAACTTCCATGAAGGGGGTAAACAAACAAAAAAAAATAATCAAGTGCAAGTGACTCATTTTTCTTGAACTTATCACAATAAGTTTTTTTCTATGCTGGCTCAAAGACCAACATTGTTTCCATTAATTCAGAGGAAAGTTTGAATGTACTGGATAGTTAGCAATGAACTTTAGCCTCTCAGTTATACTGAAATTGACTGCCTTAGATCTCCAATGTTTATTTTTCTTTTCATTTTGTTTATTTCCTTTAAAATTTGTTTACATTTTATCCCAATATATTGTGATTTAACTTAATTTTAGAATTACATTTAAGATGCTTGTTAACAGGAAACCCTCTAATGAGTGCAACTCGAGATAGAGGGTAGGTTAAGCTCTGGTCACTCTATTCTATACTTAGATGAGTACTGTAAGTTTGATACATTTTGATTATACTTTTATAGTTTGATGAATAAAGTTTAATACATTTAACATTTGATATATATTGACAGTAGCCATTGCACATTCCTGTGGTACTCTTTCTTTACCTAAAAATTAAATTAATTTTATAATCCTTATTTATTTTACTCCAATTTAAAAGTAATTTATATTTATCAAATATCATTTATATTTATCACTTGAGTGTTTACTGAGGTTTGACATTTTTTAAATTTACTGTCTTTTTTATGGTCACCTGGTTTCGTTAATATTCCATAGTATAAAGATTCCGAAATCAAAATTTTTAATTCTTGGAAAAGTGATTTTGAGGATTCTTGATTTTTTTTAATAACTATACAAATAATACTTTTTTTGTACTTTAATCACCGGATTTAAAACTATTAACTGTTCACTCCATAAAAATATCCGTTGCTGGAAGATAGGCTGAGCCCATGTGAAATAATAAGTTCCTAAATATTTGATGTTATTAAGTACGGGGTGAATTAAGTTTAATTAATGTTTAGAGTTAATTTTAACTGATTTAGCCATTTTCAAGTCAGCTTTTAAGCCAGTTTCTGTTTTTTCTGGAATTTCCTTCCGGCCTTTGCCTATAAAAATTAATACGCAATCATCTGCGAAAAGACTATTTTTTCATTGCGATCACTTTCTGAATGTAATTAGACAGTAGATTATTGTTATATCAAAAATAACATTGGCCCTAGTACTGTCCCTTGTGAGATACCATATTCGACTATTTGTTCATCACTTTTTTGACAGCAGGTTTGGAATATATGAAGATTCTTTATAGCCATGATGATTGAAATTGAAAAGACTTATCTCTCATCAGTTTTGTCCCGACGGTTTGCCTTAACTTTTTTATATAATTAATGTAATTAATTTTCCAAACCGAATCACACCCGTGGTGATTTCATTATAGTTACTGAACCCATAGACCCTCAGTGACCCCTGGGGTGGCTCGGTGCTAGATGGACGTCCCCTGATTTAGAGCTAGCACTGGATCTAACACTTCGCCCCCCAGGCGCCTTATCAGATGACACCCGACAGCTGGAAACTCGCCCCTCCGGAGATGCGGGAGTCAGTATCAATTGTAAGGTCAGATGCGGGCAGATAATCCTCGCTACCATTTAGAAGCAAATTGTCTCTCCTCTTCTTCCTCATTAATGACGCCTCGGCAGTGCCCCTTGGATAGCTTTATTTCATCTCCTCTTCACAATTACAATAATAATCCATTATTCCAACTAAATAGATATATTTTTCCTTTAGAATTATTTCCACATTTTCTTATCATTATTAATTATAAAATTATGAGATGAAACTTATTCATCATATGTCATTGACTTCATTTATCTGAGATTTTCACAGTTGCGTAGTCCGGGTTTCAGTTAACACCAGTATCAAGTTCCTAATATTGATCTTCATGCTCCACAAGAAGTTTCAGTATTTTTGAGTTGTCGAACTGGTGTGAAAATATAATGAACATTGAACATTGGTGTGCATAGGTAACACAACCATAGCTGTGGAGGGCCTAAAATAGTTGTCAAATATAATTCTATACACCATATACAACGCACTTGGTCTTTTGAAATAATTTTGTTTTTACTTGATTTAAAATTGTGGATTAAACAACTTTGTGGGGTAGAGCACTTTTGTCCTCATAGCCTCATACTTTATTTCATTATTACGTAAACCTTAAGACATTCAATTTTTTAAAACATTTGTTTGTTTTTTTTGCTAAAACCCATCGAAAATCTATAGAGGAAATGACAAGATTCATTTTACGGCCCTTAAGAAATAAATTTTGACTGACCCAGATGAGAATAAAACCCACGACCTTTAGAACTAAGCGCTGTGGAACTTACGTTGCCCTCCCACCTCCACTATATCAAAGATGTAGACGGTATTGTTGGAAAACTCTCAGGTATTCTTGGAAAAATCTTTTCGTTTATCCTCTTTTTGTCAAACATTAACTTCAGGATTATATGGATCCGGTAAAAGCTTCCTTCAAACCAAGGTTTTCACCCTAACGAATCCCACTGACTTCACCTTAGAGAAAGCATTGAGTGGCCCAAGCAAAAAGTTCAAATGCGGTTCGTTAGCATTGCTCTACACACTGCTGTACAATGTTCCCGGTGTGCTTTCTTTTGGACATTTTTTTTTTTTTAAGGACACTTTTTGTTAAATCAGTTCTATATTAATGTATGCTTATTTTATTATTTTAATATAAACTATAGATTTTTCAGTTAATTACATGTATTAAATAATTTCAACTAATCAAGACTCTTCAATACAAAAATATCGAACATACAGAAATAAGAAAAAAAAATCTGCTCAAAATTTTATTGATTTTGTTCAAAAATGTATTAATTATGTTTATAAGTAAAAAAATACCAACCACAATCATGGCGCGATTATAATTATCTTAAACTGAAAAATTAAAATAACAATTAAGTGTATTTTTTCTATTTTTAATTATTAAAGCATTTACTAAAAGGTTTTAAAAATTATAGATTTTGATTATTTTTAGTTGAACTTTAATATTTAATTTTTAAAATATAATTCTTGATGTTTTATTACATATTTAGAAAAAATAAACTCATATTTATGTAATTTTGTTTTACCTGAGGCAGACCCGGCAATGCTTCGCTATTGCTATATTTAAAGAAGTATAAATATTAATTGAACACAATTGAAACTTTGATATCAATTACTATATAGATGAAGTGATAAGACTATAACTATAGTAATATATAGAATTAACTTCAACACTACTCAACAAATCTACATTAAACTTTGCAGCGATTTAAGGCTCTATAAACTGCACCAAAGAACACCAACCGGGTCTAATTAAACAAATTAGAATCGGAGATATAAAATAAAACCATTCGACGAGTCTTTTTTCTTTTAAAAACTAATATGTCGCTCTTATAAAGGTATTAAATCTAAATTTTATTAAATTGAATAAAATGCAGTAGTTATGAACGATTATATTAACAGTGATTACCGGAAGAAAAACAGAATTCTCCAAATAAATCAAGATGAAAATTATCAAATTTTTAGTATTTTCGAAAAATAGTATTTGAGGGTTTCAGGCGACGCTGAAACGAAAATGATTTGATTTTTCCTGAAAATAAATTTTGTTGACCAACTTAACTGAAATTCTCATTATGATTTTAATTTTTAGTAAGTAAAAAATCATTTAATAGAATCAGTAATTTTTTTTTTTTAATTCTTCAGAAAGAGAAAAATCGATTAACATATAATAACCATGAAAAAATGAATATGTTCTGAGCTACTGGACAAAAATACTTAATTTTATTAACAACTCTTTTTATTACGAGTCCATAATCTTCCTAGGAAAATCCTCAACATTTAGCAAAGCTGCAGATGTACGAACAAACAAATATTCAATTTTATATATTAGATATGTTTGGACAATTGAACTATATAAATAAATTTAAAAATCATTAACATGTAATTCTAAGGTGAGTCCTAAATTAGTTTGGGGTTAGTGAACCGTTGCATGGTTTTTCCAATGCAGTTCTAATGTTTTGGTCAAACAGTCAAGTAAGCAAAGTTGTTTAATCTTTCATTTAGTACCTCTGTTAATGTATGCATTTATAAAGGTAAGTTTTATTTTTAAACAAATATAATTGTTATAAGTTAGCACACATTAAGGTTTTAAAATATGATGAATTATAGACGACATCAAAGATTATAAATCTTAATACAAAAGGTGATGCATAAATTTACAATTATTCTAATAAAAATAACAATTAGAAAGGAGTAAGTAAAATAAATATGATTTCAACATTACGCGAATAAACGATAAAAGGAGTTGTTAACCTAGGAAGATGCTAAAAGAACTTTATAAGAGGCAAATTATATTTAGAAAATTAATATATCCTTGTAATGTATTATGTTACAGTAGTGTTATTAAGAGATACAAGTATCTTTAATTTAGGTCTTTTTGTTCAATTAGTCTAGTAAAAATGCTTAAAATTTTACTGTACCTAGAAGTGTAAACTAATTTCTGTAATTGTAAGTGTAATTTATATTTATTTTATTGTAATTATATATTACAATAAAAAATATAAAGGTATTGAAAGTTATACAGATAATACTTTATATATTTCTTTGAAAAAGGTTATTATAATTAATCAGGGAACAACAAAATCATCACCTCATTAATTCTTGCTTGGAGAAGTTTGTCGGGGGGTGCGGTCAGCAAGGAACAACATAAATAAACAAAACCATATTTATTTATTTTATGCCGACGTTTCAACCTGAGTTTCAGGTCTTCATCAGGGGTTGTGGCGTAGAGTGCACTAATTAATTCTTTCTTCTTTTGATAAATATTAATTAAAGTTTTTTCTTTTTTTTTAGTATTGACTTATTAATTAATTATTTTTAATTGCTTATTTATGTTTGCTCGCTATAGCACGAAATTTTTCAACATTCACTGACTAACCCAAACTAGTAAAAACATGGTCCGACTCCAGAGGAAGTCATATTTTTAATACTAATTATAATTTATTTTTTTTGGCGCGATCTATATAGCGGGCGTGAATTGCCACTTCCTTCCTGTTGTGGATCGACCAATAGGTGCGTTATAATTAAACACTTACTCACAGTTCCTGATCTAATGCCGTGTTTCCTAACAATTAGTGTACTTTAGTTTCTTTGCTGGAGCCTAGTCTCTAATTGTTCCCGTCAATATATTAAAAAGGCTGGTCGGGTTCCCATGTCCTACTTTTTTTCTGTAGGTTGAGTACAGCTCGTTGAAGAGATAGGAACCTACGATGTCCTTCAAATGTTCCTTCAATTATACATTGACAAGATGACATCATAAAATCTCATCTTGTCCGAAAAAATTCTTTAGAACCGTCTTGACCTTTTTTACTCTCCTTTATTGTATAGAATTACGACTATAATGTGCTGGTGTTTTAGAAGGAGATAACAGATACAACTTAGAAAAGTAAAAATTCACTATAATTATTCGTCATTTGTTGTGTTTTAGGGGGATTTTGTTTCACCAAGTCAACTGGCAACAAAAAACTCTCCTTCCTCAAAGCTGAAATATACATTCCCGTATACCCTACAAATATTTCTGTAGCGTTTACATAGTATGTTACTTTGGTTTATAAAAAACAGAGGGAGAGAGAGATTTTATTGTTCTTGTTATTGTTAATTACAGTTTATAATATGACGTGATGCTCTGAGACTAGTGTCTCATTGAGCAATGTAAATTATTCAGGTTTCTGGGAACAAAATAAGTTTCATGAAATCAAGAACAAGAAAGAAAAGTATTTTCAAACCTGTTAACTTCTTTGAAAAAAAAAATAAAAATAAAAGATTAATGAAATATTAATAATAAAATAAAAATGTAAACCCTCTGGAAATATTAGGTATCTTAAATGATGTTATAAATACAAATTATTACAAAATAAAATTCTTCATAAACAAGAAATTACATGTAAAAAATATCATTTATTCAAATACAAATCAATTTTTAAAAAATGAATAATAATAAATAAAAATAAAAAACAAACAACATTTCTTCTTGAACCAAAATAATATTTAAAATATACTACTCAACGGGGAATATTGAATAAACAAAATAATATTCCTATAGATACGAAATTATTACAAAATAATATTTTTGTTAAAGAGACAAAAACAAAAATTACACAATTTAAAATCTTTATTAAACTTCGAATAAACAAAATAATCTCTGAGAGACTCCCCCCCCCACAGTGAAGGTGATATTTGCCTAGTTATTTACAGTTGATCAACCTATTCTAACCATGGTGGGGGGGGGGGTTAAATTTTTCATTTTGTGGGACCACCACATAATAGAAAAAGTCAACGCTTCAAGGCCGGATTCGAACCAGCGCCACAATCTCTAAACGGTAAACCTAGACCTAGGCCTAACTATCTGAGCTACGGACGGCCAAGAGATTTTATTGAAAAAAGTTGTGCTACGCAACTGCTCGTAGCAAAGCATAGTTGTTACTATTAAAAAAAGATTTTTTTTAAATCTTACTGTATATAGGCAAAGTAAAATTAATTTAAAAAACATAATAGCAACATAATTTTTTTTCTTTGTTTTTGTGATTTAACATTTTTATTTTACATATTATAGTTGTTTTTTCCTTTTTCCATTATGTTCCTAAATATAATTTCTTCCTCTTAAACAAATATAAGATAAAATTACAACCCACAATATATATAGTAAACCTATTTAAATAACGTTACAATATACATATAAACAAATCTAACATATTCTGGCACAAAGTTGATATCTAATTCAAATTTTTAAAAAAGTAGGAAAAATGCTGTCATTCAGAGAAATTTAGAACTTAACATAAAAAAAGCGTTTTGAGGACTAACGGCCTAGAGGAACACGTATTAAAATTTAATTACCTATCAGAATGGTAAAAAAAAATTATACTATACTATCTGATGTTTCTGAGTTGGAGTCGATGAAGGAAGATAGTGGATCACAAAGTCTACCATTCGTGCCAAGTCACCTAATTGGGATCCACCAAATTTCATTCAGAATGAGGTGAAGATAGGGGGGTGCGGTCAGCAGAGGAAACACAAGTAAACAAAAGAATTATTTATTTGTGCCGACCTTTCGAACCATTTTCAGGTCTTCATCAGGGGTATAAAAACAAAAAGACAATTACCACACCATTCAGAGAAAAAAATAAAAAATAAAAATAAATAATATATAACAAATTTGGAAATATTCATAACAATGAAATGTAAATATTAAGTAGTTGATTAATAACTATGGAATAAGACAGTTATTAATCAACTAGTTTATATTTACATTTCATTGTTATGAATATTTCCAAATTTGTTATATATTATTTATTTTTATTTTTTATTTTTTTCTCTCTGAATGGTGGTAGTTGTAGGTTGTAGGTTGTAGTTGTCTTTTTGTTTTTATGGCCATGATGAAGACCTGAAAATTAGGTCGAAACGTTGGCACAAATAAATATTTTTTTTGTGTATTTGTGTTTTTATTTTGCAGACCGCACCCCCCGACCATCTTCTCCTCTTAAATTTCATTCTGATATTTCGGACACTAGAAGTCAAATGGAGAATACATGTTATCAGTAACTTTTTATTTTTTTATTTTCCGGTCAAGACTCCCATTGGAGTCCTATACTGCCTAACCATGGTTGGGGGTCAAAGTTCTTTATTTTGTGGGACCGACCACCACTCAATGAAAAAAGTCAACGCCCCAGGCCGGATTCGAACCGCCATTGCCAATAGACATCAAAATTGGTAAGACTGTGTCTTAACCACTGAGCTATGGGCAGCCCTATCAGTAACTTCTTGTATATTGATATATTTATGAATTACAGTTAAACCTTGAGCCGAACTCATATAAATATGAATGAAGGTTTTTCCGAACAATAGAATACCTCTGCTCTTATTTATTTACAAAAGATGACCGAAATTTTGCAACTAGGCAAACCTTGTGAAGATATGTTTGTGAATATTCATGCATCTAGTTGTTAATATGCGAGCCGCTTCACCTATGGAAATGAAAAAAAAATGTATTATCGCCAGTAAAATATAATTTTTAAGTTTTTTTTATCGCCATGAAAAATTGACTCTACTAAACCTCTACTGACTTTTATTACTGATGGAGAAGAGAAGTTTATTAATGGATGCAATGAAAGTTGGAGCAAAATAATGGATGACTACAGTTAGTGAAGGGAGCGCGGTAGCCACGGGGTAAAGCGCGTAGCTACTAACTCCAAGGACCTGAGCTCGAATCCGGCTGGGCATACCATTGTTTTCTGTTACACTAGAGGTATTCATGATCTTTAGTTTAACATATTAAAGCGTGTTAAATGGAAAAACTAATGTTAAATGGAGAAATATTTCTTTCTTTTGCCATGTTAAAACGATATAACATATAACATGGATGAGTCTGTTAAATGGAGAATGACGTCACGAAACAGACCAGCTAAGCTTGTCACTATTTCATTTGTTGGCGTGTTAGGTTACTTACTCATAGTTTGTATTTTGTTTTGTTTTTTTCTTTTGTCTTGTGTTTTGGACTTTATAAAAAATACAATCAGTAGCCAAACTTTTACATTTCTACTTTTCACTTATTTTAGGCATGTTGTAATCAATTACTGCAATCAAAACTAAGAAATAAACAATAACATGAAGTTATGGCGGGAAAGGTTACTAAACAAGTTGCTTAGAACATCCCCTAGGAGCTCTTATGCATTTAACATGACTTTAAATAGGTCTGCTCACAATCCTATACTTATAATATTTAACATGGTAAAACATTTTACATTTAACACAATATCATGAATACCCCTCATGTTATATCGTTATAACATGGTAAAAGAAGGAAATATTTCTCCTTTTAACATCAGTTTTTTTCCATTTAACACGCTTTAACATGTTAAACTAAAGATCATGAATACTCCTACTGTAGCCGTGAGTCAATTCCTGTGGGTTCTGAAACCCTCCTGGGGCCCACCCAGGCTCTTATATTGGATACCCTTAATTGGGTAAAAATCTGGCGGTCGACCATGATTCTGACTAAATTACCTCCTTGCAAAACCGTTGGTTTAGTAACAGTACTTCTTTACTAAGTTACTGAACCCCTGACCCTTCATGGGTTGTAGCGGTACAGATTTTAATTTTTTTTTAACAGTCAATGATACTGGCAGGACGACTGGTATTGCAGGAAGCTAGGATTCGCTTGCGAGTTATAGAGCTACTATAATAAAAATAATAATTAAATTCTGAATTAATTTGTAAACATTAGAAGTATTCATGATCTTTAGTTTAATATGTTAAAGCGTGTGAAATGGTAAAACTTATATTAAAAGGAGAAATATTTACTTCTTTTACCATGTTAAAACGATATAACATGTAATATGGATGAGAGTCTGTTAAATGCGTAACGTCATTACGTTACGCAACAGACCAGCTGAGCTCGTCACCATTTTATTTGTTGTCGTGTTAGGTTACTTGCACGTAGTTTGTGTTTTGATTGCGTAAGTATTGTTTAAGATGTTTTTATAACTAATAAAGCAATGGATGACAATAATAATAATGTAATGCAGTTGTCAATTAGCTCATCTTGATTCTGTTCATCACGAGTTAAAAGACCAACAAGGCACTCTGTAGCCAAACTTTCCTACTACTAGCCAAACTAGCAAAAAAAAAAGTTAGGCATATTGTAATAAATTACTTTAATCAAAACAAATAAGTAAACGAAAACATGAAGTTTAGGAAGAAAAGGTTACAAAACAAGTTGCTCAGAAAATCCGCTAGGAGCTCTTATGTATATAATCATTAATTATGACCTGAGAATGACGGGTCTTTAGAGCTGAATTTAATAAAAAATATGGATTATGAATGAATTTCTTATTAGACTATACAAAAAATGGTTTTCACCCAATGGACTAATACTGATTAAAAAATCAGAAATAATCTAAAATAGATTTGAAAGAAAGGACCTCCGAACAATTACAGGAGCGATCTGAGATCAGAGCCTTAACACAAGGAGGAGGAGAACTTACAACGAACTGCTTGCAAAGACTGGACAGTCAGTACCTCATGATATGAAGGAGAGGAGGTTAAGATGAGCGGAACATGTGGCTCAAAACAATCCATCAGGGCGCCTCTATAGAATGAATGCCTGTCTTCTTCACGCCGATGATATTTGGAAGACCAATGTGATGCTAAATTCGAAGCTAACTTCCTGATGTGCTAAATAATATTTGAGGAAAAGAGATAAATGTTTCTGGAAATACATAAAAACCTTCTCTTCCCGTTATATAAATATCTTCATAACGACAGACAGCGATCGCTCATATTACATCTGACGCAAAAATTGTAGGCTTTCTTCTGTACAAAGTGGCACGCATGTTAAGCTGTATGTAATTGGACGAAATAAATGGGGGGCGCCATAATGGGCATTTCTAGCGCATCTGTCGGCCCACTGGCGTTTAGGGGTCGCGTCAGTCGCGAATTATTTTCTATATTAAGGAAGTCATCGCCTGGGGCCTTCTTAGAACTCAGTAGCTAGTTCACTGGGTCACGAGAATTTAAGTCATTTATTCTTAGCCTTAAAATGAAATGTTAG